>NW_027021344.1:0-45696 GCF_036884655.1 Musa acuminata AAA Group | reverse complement strand
GGGGGTGAATTAGTGCAGCGGAAAACTTTCGACGATTAAAACTACGTTCGTACGATAAGAGTGATTTCGATAGAAAAGCCGATTTGTAAATCACTTTAACTTGTGATCAAGCAAGATGCAGTTAAAGCAAGTCTATGAAGGCAGTTTGCAGTTATGATGGAAATTAGAATGTAAGCATAAACTGAAATATGATGTTCGCACGGTAAAACTGATTTATGTCTAAACGCCAAATCGGAAAATACTGAAATTTGAAACACGATCGTAAATGCGCAGAAGGCAGTAAGCTATTGAGGAGGTTTGTAGTAAAGATAATATTCTCAAAGTAAATGCAAACCAGAGAAGACGAGAGTTTATAGTGGTTCGGTCAATCGTGACCTATATCTACTCCTCCGATTCCTCTTCCGTCGAGGCCACCGGCATCCACTAACGATCTTCCTTTACTAGCGAAGATCAATCTTCTTCCTACACCCCTCTTCTCCTTTTACTAGGTTTAGGAGACAACCCTTACAAGCGCTCACTCTCCTCTCTTAAACAGAATTCTAACACTTAAGCTAGAGGAGGGATTTCTCAACTGATTTCTACAGCTTTTCTTTCCTTTTTTGCTCTATGTGCTTGTATGTTTTACCCAGGGATTGGAGGGGTATTTATAGGCTCCAAACCAGTTTGAATTTGGAGCTCAAAACTGTCATCTCCCGGAATTCCAGGGTCTGGTGGTTGCACCGCTTGGCAGAGCTCGAAGACTGAGCCTTTGGGCGGTGCCACCTCTTGTCAGGGGCGGTTGCACCTCCTGCCAGAGCTTAGAGACCGAGCTGAGGTAGTGCCACCGCTTGACTGAGGCGGTTGCACCGCCTAGCTAAAGCTCGGAGACCGAGCTCAGGCGGTTGCACCTCTGTCAAAGACGGTTGCACCGTCCAGCCAGAGCTCGGAGACTGAGCCCTGGGCGGTGCCACCACCGACCTAGGCGGTGCCACCTCTGGCCAAGTAATCTGGGTCTGAATGGGCTGATCCATTCGACCCAATTTGGGTCTTTCAAGGGCCCAATTGCCCCAAGATTAAGTTAATGGGATCACCTCCCATTTCGAACTTAATCATCGTGCTGACTACAAATTTCTTAAGGCATTTACTGCAACTTGCTCTGGTGCGTCAATTGCTTCTTCCGGTGAGCTTCCGGTGAACTTCTGGCGAATATCCGACGAACCTTCGGCGATGCTCCGGTGGACTTCCGGCAAACTCATGGACTTGCGACGATCCACTTGGCGAGTTCCAACGAGCTTCTTTGGCAAGCTCCTGGACTTCTCGGATTTGTTCTCGCAGAACCTCTGACGACCGTCCGGACTTCCGTCGAACTCTCGAACCCCCAACGTGATCATAGTCTTGACTTCGGCGCAACTTCTGTTGCATGTCTTACTTTCATCGTAGTTAAATCCTGCACACTTAAAACAAAACTTCGATCGAGACAATTAATCCTAAGCAATTAACTAAGTTGTCCGGCATGTCATTGGTCCCTCGACGCTTCGTCCGATTCTTCGGCTCATCGTCCTCTCCTGTGGCCTATTGCCCAATCGGCCAGTTGACTCCGCAACTCCGATATCCTTAGCGCAATACTCGCTCTTCTTGGCCCGATGCCCAAGTCCATGGCCCAAAGCCTTCTGTCGATATGTCGACCGATCCATCGGCCCGATGTTCAATCTTCTGACATGTTCCTCCGGCACAACATGATTTTTCCTGCTTTAATTGTCTCATCCTGATCGAAGCATCCTGCGTCACTCAAAACGCAGATTAAAACATAAACACAATTATCAATTGGTTTCATTATCAAAATATGAGATTCAATACTAAGAGGGGGGGGGGGGAGTTGGGGGGGTGAATTAGTGCAATGATAAAACTTACGTTGATTTGAAAAATTTCGTTCGATAAAATTGTTTCAACAAAACCCATATCAGAACATAATGAAAGTAATGACTTAGAGTAAATGTAAAGTGTAGAGTGCAGCTAAGTAATGAAAGCAAGTAGTATGGAAAGGACACACCATATTTATAGTGGTTCGGTCATTGTGACCTACATCCACTCTCAATTCCTCGTCACTCGAGGCCATCGGCTTCTACTACCAATCTTATTTCAACAGCGAAGAACAACCACCCTTTTTTACTCTTTCTCCTTTTCACTGGTTCAGGAGAGAACCTTTACATTCATCTCTATTACACTTAGACCCCGCTTCTCCCTTTAGAAGAACTTCTAAATACTAAGAAGATGTGACTCTATTACTAAGAGAGATTTACAACTTTTTCACAAGGATTGTTTCCCCATTTTCAACTCAACTTTCATGCTTTCCATGTGGGAATAGTTGGGGTATTTATAGACCCCAAATGGCTTAAAAAATGGAGCAAAAAAAGGTCTCATCCCGAGTTTCCCGGGTCCTAGCAATAACACCACCTATGCTAGGTGGTACTACCACCTGCAGCACTGACACCAGGTGGTACCACTACCCAGTTTGGCAGTACTACTGCTTGACATAGTCTGAGAGACTATGTCTAGGTGGTACCACCGCTTGACACTAGGTAGTACCACCTGGTAGTACTATCGCCTGAGACAGTCTCGGAGATTGTCTTGGAGACCGAGCCTCTGGCGGTGCCACCACCTGGATCGGTGGTGCCACCACTTGACCCAACTTTTGCGTCATTGAATAAGCCTTTCTCTTGGCCCAAAATAGTCCCAATTCAGACCCAATTGGCCCCTAATTGAGTTGGCTTAATTACATTCTAAACCACCTCAATTATAATTAAAACTACTTCGATCTAGACAATTATTAGAAAGCATTAATAACATATTGTCTGGCATGTCATTGGTTCATCGGCACTTCGTCCAATTCTTTAGTGCATTATCCTCTTTTGCAGCCTTTTGCCTAATTAGCATGTTGACCTCTGCAACTCCGATCTCCTTGGGTCAATGTCCGCTCTTCTAGGCCTGATGTGTGAACTCATGGCACAAAGCCTTCTGCTGATATATTGATTGATCCTCTAGTTCGACGTCCAATCTCTGACTTGTTCCACTCTAGCTCAACATTGATTCTTCTTGCTTTAATTGTCTTTTCATGATCAAAACTAGTCTTGCATCACTCAAAACGCAGATTAGATCATAACATTGTCAATTGGTTTCATCATCAAAATCCAAGATTCAACATAAATGACATATTTCCAAAGAGTAAAGATGTAGCAAAAAAATAAATAACATACATATTTTCGATGAAAAAAAAAAATTAAGACATGGACCTTTTATCTTAATATGCTCAAACTATTTTCTCGCGAAACACATGACAGGCTTCGCCATATAAATCGAAAATCTCCGATTGATTTCTAGTGGGGATCAGGATCGAATTGACGTCTTAGTACGACCTCAAGGGACTTGACTAATCATACTAAGCCCAAAAGGTAGGCAACTCTTGTCAATCATAACTCCTTGTGATTCCTGTCTTGTTCGACCTCTAAACTATCATGGCCTCAAGGGACTCGACTAACCATAATATTTAGTTAACTCAGTACCATTATTACTAGATGAGTCTAATTTGATGATATACCTCGAGGGACTTGACTAAGCATACCATGTCCTCAGGTCATCGGTGACATCTCCATGTTATAGGCATAATCTCAAATCCCAATATAAGTGAGTCTCGAGGGACTCGACCAACTCAGCTCATATTGTAAAATGATTTCTATTTATAATGATGAAAAACCATATGGGTTAATCTAATCACCTCATGTTTACTGACTTAATATTATTATTAAAGGGATTTTTCGTTTTAACATGGTCTTGTAGTTAAATATATCACATCACACACATATATTTAACACATATTTACATCGCATACAAATATATATACCTAGTCGATGTAAAAATATATATCGCATATATAAATATATAAATATATATCAACACCAAATGATCATGGACCAGAACCTAGTATGATCAGGCTTGAGCTAAAAGGCATGATTATGTACAAAAAGATCTATGTGTATCTTGGCACATCTCCATGCCTGGTGATCGTCCATCTCGGCTCATTAGTCCCACCAACACCTTGGCGCATCTCCATACTTGACAAATATCCATCTCATCCTCGTAGGTTCCATTGGTACCTCCACGCTCCCGCTGCACTGTCTCGTACAATTACAACTTAATTATAAGCACATAGGCCAAAAAATATACATATCACATAAATAAGAAATCTTGATCATATCAAGGGGAGGTATATCACCGAGGGAGATAGAAATATATGTCGGATATAATGAGAGAGAGAGAGAGAGAGAGAGGGATGCTCGCAAGCCTTAATAGTAATTACATACACACATGCACATCATCACATATGGCCCATGATCATTTGTCCACATCATACATCACATATATATGCATATATAGGATTAACTAGTTAATAATTAATTAAACTATTTAATTAATACTAAAATTAACCCTCAATTCAATTTGAGAACTCTATAGTATCCACATTGTAGGGTACTCTAGGCAGCTAGGAAACCTTGGCCACATGGGTTGCTTTGGTGGCTAGAAACCTTGGTCGCTAGGGCTAGCTATGACCTGGTTGAGGGCAGCAAGGCTAGTCTCAGCCATGCAGCCTTTGGCCAGGTTAAGAGCAGCAAGTGCTGCTCTCGGCTAAGGTTGCAAGTAGCCTTCTACCAACGCTACAAGGTAACAACTTTTGCTGCCCTTTTCTCCTAGTTTTCTATAAACTATTTTGACAACAAATTAGTGGTCGACGAAACTTTTAAAGTACTAGAACAGATGTAATTCAAATTGTTAGGACCATGTCAGCACTCAGAGAGAGGGTGGGGGGTGAATTAGTGCTTACAATAAAAATATCGATTTTAAAAAAAATATGTTCGATGAAAACCAATATCGAAAAAGAGTGCTTGACTTAGAATAAGTGAACTAAGCAATTAACTTAGAAAGTAATAGCAATGATAATGAAAAGCAGAATAGAAATTGCACATCGAGTTTATAGTGGTATGGTCGTCGTGACCTACATCCACTCCCGATTCCTTTTCACTCGAGGCAACCGGCTTCTACTATCGATCTTCTTTCAACGGGTGAAAATCAACTACCCTTACAACTCTTTCTCCTTTTCACAAGCTTAGGAGAGAGCCTTTACACTTTTCTCTTTTATACTTAGACCTCACTTCTCCATTTAGAAGAACGTCTAAATACTAGGAAGAGGTGACTCTATACTAAGAGAGAATTTATAAATTTTTTTCACAAGGATTCTTTCCCCCTTTTCCCACTCAATTTCATGCTTTCCAAGCAAAAATAACGGGGGTATTGATAAACCCCAAATGGCTTCAAAAATGGAGCAAAAAAAGGTCTCATCCTGAGGTTCCTAGGTCCTAGCGGTACCACCGCCTGTAGCACTGATATTGGATGGTACCACTGCTCAGTCTGGTGGTACCACTACCTAACACAACTACGAGATTGTGTTTGGGTAGTACCACCGCCCAGTTTAGTGGTACCACTGCTTGACATAGTCTTGAAGATTGTGTCTGGGTGGAACCACTGCCCAGTCTAGTGGTACCACCGCCTAACACAGCCTTGAAGGCTATGTCTGGGTGGTACCACTAATAAGACCCTAAAATCTTATCGTAAAAAAAAGAAGAAGAGAAAGGGGATGATCACTTCAAGGGGATCGGCCTCCTTGATCGCTTCGAGGGGATCAGCCCTCCTTGATCGCTTCGAGGGGATCGGCCTCCTAGGGTTTTTCAAAAGACAGAATAATATTTTTCATAGATGATCGAAAAGAAGTAGTTGCATCCCTATTTATAGAGTTCCGACTTTAGCTAAACTAATGTCAAGGCATGTCATTCATTTTTAAGTATGATATTTCAAATATGAAAGATGACATATATAGTAATTCATCATTCTATGGCAAGATATCAATTACAAAATAGCAAGTTAAGCTCAAGATATCTTATCATAATGTAAAAAATTTATCAAGCAAACATTTCAAGTATGTATGATAAAATATATTGCATACATTTGTCATCAATTTACCATATTTTGGTATTATTTCTCCCTCTTTGTCATCAACAAAAGGGAGAACAATTCAACAATGCAAGTGTGGTAAAAAAAAAAAAATCAAGTTTCACACTTAAAACGTTCTCATCAGTAGATGTTATCAATATTAAAACGATAGATTCCAACAACTTCTCCCCCTTATCATCACAATTTTGCATGAAGAAGAGGAAAGAAAGTAAGGAGGGAATCTATTAAGAATTAAGTTTGTGAAATGATTTGAATCAAGTCAAAAGCGTTAAAACATGCTTTCATTTTGGCAAAGAGAAGGGATTCATGAAAAGGATCGAGATATCCATATGTAATCAAATTCCCATGAAAATTATCACACAAATGCTTTCATTATCACATAGAAAAATTCATCTTTCAAGGATTAAGATATCCATTGGAATTCCTTCAATTTTCTTGAGAAGAATTCATGGGAGAGGAGTATCACATGAAGGAGAAATTCACGAATAAAATTTTATAGTGAGAAGAGCAGTACATCAAATCCATTTCTCATTAAAAATTCATAAGAGTTAAATTCGTGAGAGATGCATTTGTCAATGACTTCCATAAATCAAACATCAAGATATGTATAAACACTTCATGTATTTTTAAAATGTTTTATCATAGCCATTCATCACTACTTGCATGAGGTAATATCATTAGTGCTTGTAGCACTCAAAAGTAAAGAATCCGATATGGCATCATGTATAATTAAAACTTCTCAATATTCAATAGAGATCATAATCATCTAAGTAAACATGATATTGCATCATTGTATGATAACATGCTCATCTTTTAAAGAGATCACAACATCATAGAAACTTTCAGCATCAAAGCACAAAATTCCAACATCAAAGTAAACATTTTATTGAAGCACCCAACCTTATCATCATGTAAAATTCGCATCATAAAATTATCAGCACAGAATTTAAGTGAGTGATCCAAAGAATCAAAAAAGTTTGAAAACAAAATTTAACAAACTCATGTATTCAGACAAATTAACATTCATAATTCTCTTCTAATAAAATTAAATTATTTTTCACTTAAAGGCTTCGTAAAAATATTGGCTAATTGATGTTTTGTATCAATAAACTCTAAGATTACATCATGATTATTGACATGATCTCGTATAAAGTGATGCCTAATATAAATATGTTTAGTTCTAGAGTGTTGAATGTGATTTATTGTTAAACATAATGCACTTGTGTTATCACATTTTATGGGAATATTTTTAAGATAAATCTTATAATCTTCTAAAGTTTTTTTCATCTACACAACTTGTGCACAATATGCACTAGCTACAATGTACTCGGTTCGGTTGTAGATAGTGCAACCGAATTTTGTTTCTTGGAAGACCAAGAAACATGTGCGTGTCCTAAAAATTGACATGTTCTGAATGTGCTTTTTCTATCTAATCTACATCTAGCAAAATCTGCATCAGCATAAGCAATTAGCTTAAAGTTATCGGATTTTGGGTACCATAATCCTAGATGTGGTTCCTTTAAGATATCTAAGTATTCTCTTAACTGCTTTAAGATGAGAAATCTTAGGATTAGATTGAAACCTAGCACAAAGTCGTACACTAAATATGATATCCGGTCTAGTTGCGATGAGGTATAGTAAACTTCCTATCATACCTCGATAAGCTTTTTAATCAAAGCTTTCTCCACTTTCATCAATTTCTAACTTAGTGGAGGTGCTCATAGGAGTGTTGATAGCCTTTGATCTATCCATATTAAACCATTTTAGCAAATCTAAAGCATATTTTGTTTGACTATGAAATATATCATTACTTAGTTGTTTGATTTGTAAGCCTAAAAAGAAAGTTAATTCCTCCATCAAACTTATTTCAAATTCAAGACTCATACTTTTAGCAAATTACTCACATAGAGTTTCATTCGTAGAACCAAAAATAATATCATCAACATAAATTTAAACAATAAGAAAATTATTTTCAAATTTTTTTATAAACAATGTAGTATCAACCTTGCATTTAGAAAAATTATTTTTGATAAGAAATGAGCTAAGTCTATCAAACTAAGTCCTTGGGACTTGTTTTAATCCATAGAGAGCTTTAGTCAATTTAAACATATGATTAGGAAGATTATCATTCTCAAGTTCGGGAGGTTGTTCAACATAAACTTCTTCGAAAATAAAGTCATTAAGAAAAGCACTTTTAACATCCATTTGAAACAACTTAAAATTATTACTACTAGCATAGGCAAGGAGCATCTTTATAGCTTTTAATCGTGCCATAGGAGAGAATGTCTCTTCATAATCGATCTCTTCTTCTTGGTTGAAACCTTTTGCCACTAATCTAGCCTTGTTTCTAACCACGATACCAAATTTATCTTGCTTGTTTCTAAAGGCCCATTTAGTACTAATAACTAAATGGTCATTTGGTCTAGGAACAAGCTTCCACACCTCATTTCTTTCAAATTAATTTAACTCATCTTGCATTGCAATGACCTATGAATAATCTTTCAAGGTTTCGTCAATGCATTTTGGTTTAATTTGGGAGAGAAAAGCGACGTTGGCACAAAAATTCTTAAGAGAAGAACGAGTTTGAACTGTTAAATCTTGGATTTTGATGATGAAACCAATTGATAAGTGTTTATGATTTAATTTACATTTTGAGTGATGCAGGACGCTTCGATTAGAATGAGACAATTAAAGCAAGAAGAATCATGTTGTGCCGGAGGAAAACATGTTAAAAGATTGGACGTCGGGCCGGAGGATCGGTCGACATATCGACAAAAGGCTTTGGGCCATGGATTTGGGCATCGGGCCAAGAAGAGCGGATATTGCACCAAGGATATTGGAGTTACAGAGGTCAATCGACCGATTGGGCAATAGGCCTCAAGAGAGGACGATGCGTCGAAGAATCGGACGAAGCGTCGATAGACCAATGACATACTGGACAACATGATTCATGCTTAGTAATAATTGTCTAGATCAAAGTGTATTTTTGTGTGTGTAGGATTAACTATGATAGCAAGGCATAAAGCAAAATGAAGTCCCGAAGTCAAGAATGCGATTTTGTTGGGAGTTCGAGAGTTCTTTGGAAGTTCGGACATTCGTCAGAAGTTCTACCGAGAAGTCCCGAAGCTTGCCAAAGAAGCTTGTCAGAACTTACCAAAAAGATCATCGTGAAGTCCAAGAGCTTGCCGGGAGTCCGCTGGAACATTGCCGAGAGATCGTCAGAAGTTCACCGGAAGCTCACCGGAAGAAACTAGACTTACGAACTTGTTTAGCTTAGAATATGTCTTAGGAATCGTAGTTAGCACATAATTGGGTTTGGATTTGGGCCAACCCAATTAAGGGCCTATTGGGCCCATGTAAGAACTATGTTGGGCCCAATGAGAGGCCCAAACGGTGTCCCAAGAAGTGGCACCGTTGTGGCATAGTCTTTAAGACTATGTCAGGCGGTGGTACCACCCTTGGCAGGGTGCCAGGCGGTGGTATCGCCAGTCTGGGTGGTGGTATCGCCCAGCGCAGCATCCCAGGCGGTGGTACCGCCCAGTGCAGTGTCAGTGTTAGACTGAAACTTGCGGTGGTACCGCCCAGCATAGGTGGTGGTACTGCTTGTGCCCGGGTAACCCGGGATGAGATGTTTTTAGGCTCCAAGTTTGAATCAACTTGATGCCTATAAATACCCCTCTCATCCTTGGTTAACAGACACAAGCACAGAGAGATTAAAAGTGAGAAAACGCTGTTGTAATCATAAGTAAATCCCCTCCTCTAAATTCTAAGTTTAGAATTCTATTTAGTGAGGAGTGTGTGTGCTTGTAAAGGTTGTCTAAACCCGGTAAAAGGAGAAGAGGGGTGTAAGAAGGAGGTTGATCTTCGCCTATTAAAGGAAGGTCGATAGTGGATACCGGCGGCATCGACGGAAGAGGAATCGGTGAAGCGGATGTAGGTCATGACGACCGAACCACTCTAAAATCTGGTTTACATTTCTTTGAGCAATTTACTTTAACTGCAAACCTTCTTACTTGCTCTTTACATCCACTACTCTCTTACGTATGCTTTCAAGTTAAGTTTCCGAAATCGGTTTTCAACGTAAACAGATTTTATCGTACGAAAGTTTTTGAAGACGTAATTTTTACCGCTGCACTAATTCATCCCCCCTCTTAGTGCCGACCCCTTTCTTGACATGAACCCCTTTAGATGTGTCTCTTATTATTAGCTCCTTAGGATGAGCATCTACATACTTCCAATCCTTGGGTAAGGATGTTTCGGAAGTAGATGCATCCAAGTTGCTAGATGGAGAAAGGGTTTTATTTAAATTCAAAGCATTAATATCATCATCAAAATCATTTTTCTTATCTTAGAAAACCTCATTAAAAATAATATGAATAGATTCTTCTATAATCAAAATTCTTTTATTAAAGATATGAAATGCTTTAGAAATAGAAGAATAGCCAAGAAAAATTCCGAAGGAGTTTACGGCTTAGGAATTTTTCTTGGTGAGTAAGGGCCTTACTAGGAGTTTTAGTGAGTAAGGGCCTTACTAGAACTCTATTCATGACATAGCATGTCGAGTTTACGGCTTCGGCCCAAAAATATTTGGGTAGGCTATGTTCATTCAACATGGTTCTTGCCATTTCTTGTAAGTTTCTATTCTTTCTTTCTACTACTCCATCTTTTTGAGGATTTCTTGGAGTAGAGAAGTTATGGTTATATCCATTAGATTCACAAAATTCTTGAAAATCATAGTTTTGAAATTCACCACCATGATCACTTCGAATTGACGAAATCATAAAACCCTTTTCATTTTGAATAAGTTTACAAAACTTAGAGAAATACCTAAAGCATTCACTTTTGTGTGCTAAAAAATAAGTCCATGTGTATCTACTATAATCATCCACGATGACAAATGCGTATTTGCTACCTCCTAGGCTTGATGTAGCAATTGGTCTGAACAAGTCCATATGGATCAATTGTAAAGGTCTAGAGGTGCTTATTTGGTTCTTAGGTTTGAAGCTACATTTTATTTGTTTTCCTAGTTGACATGCATCACACACATTATCTTTGATGAACTTGATATGAGGAATTCCTCTTAGCTGTTATTTAGATAAAATTTGAGAGATTAGTTTCATGCTAGCATGACCTAATCTCCTATGCCAAAGCCAAGCATCATCATTCAAAACCGAAAAATATATTTCATTGCAAAGATCATTAATAATAATAGTGTATACGTTATTTTGTTTTAGTACAATCATAGATGTGTTTTTGTGTGATTTTTCAATAATGCAGGCATGAGATTCAAATTTAATAATATATCATTTATCACATAGTTGACTAATGCTCAAGAGGTTATGCTTTAAGCTATCAACTAACAACACATCTTCAATAAAGAAGTTGGATTTGTTACCTATGGTTCATTTGCCAATGATTTTATCCTTGTTGTTATCTCTGAAGGTGACATACCCTTCGTCTATGCTAGTGAGCTTAGAGAATTGAGATGGATCTCCGGTCATATGCCTTGAGCATCCACTATTAAGGTACCATCTCTTGCTCCTAGCTTGTGATAGTATATTTTTCTACAAAAAAGGATGATTTTTAGGTACCCATTTGACCTTGGGTGCCTCAAAAATTGATTTACATAGCTTATCATGTTGCATTGAGTCGTTTGAGGTTCTTTTTGAAACCCAAATTAATTTATTTGGACTACATTTCTTGAATGGACAATGATAAGCTATATGCCCAAATTTGTAACAAAAGTTGCATTTCTTTCAAGGTGAAACATGCAAAGTAGAGCCTTTAACAAAGGTGTTGGATTATGGTGAGAGCTACTCATAAATCCGATTATGCTTTTTCTATGAACGTGACCCTTATTGGCAAGGATAATGTTCAAGGATTTGCTACCAACCTCAAACTTTTCTAAGGTTTTCTTAAGGAGTATGTTTTCCTTTTGAAGTATTTCTAGTTCATGGCATTTTGTGTGGGAAACTAAGCTATTTTCATACTCAATCTTTAATCTATCATAGTCGCTAATAAGAGAAGCATGTTCCTTTTTCAAAGAGTTGTACTTTTTACTCAAGATTCTACATTCATCAAACAATTCATGAAAAGCACTTGAAAGCTAATCAAAAGTTAAATTTGCGTCTAATGAACTTGTTGCCTCATCTCCAATAGCCATTAGCACATAGTGAGCAAGTTGCTCGGTGTTGGTTGGCTCCTCTTCTTCGGAAGCACTTGAGTCATCCCATATAGTTTTGAGAGCCTTCTTCTTTGGTTGCCTCCTTTTTGCTTGGGGACATTCACTCTTGAAGTGTCCCGGCTTCTTGCATTCATAACATATCACCTGTTCTTTCTTAGGTTCAAATTTATGTTTAGTTTCATTTTTAAATTTATTTCTTTTTATGAATCTTTTGAACTTTCTTGTTAAGAGTGCCAAGTCTTCATCAAGGTCCTCATCACTTGAGTTTTTTTTCAAGTGGTCTTCTTGTGTTCTCCATGTCATTTCTTTCCTGCTCTTTGGAAGGGTATCCTCAAACTCTTCATGAGCTTTACATATCATTTCATAGGTCATTAGTGACCGAATTAGTTCTTCGAGAGGAAAATTATTTAGATCTTTGGCCTCTTGAATGGCCATTTCTTTAGGGTCCCAACTCTTTGGAAAGGATTTTAAAATTTTATTAACAAGTTCAAAATCCGAGAAACCTTTACCAAGTCCCTTTAAACCATTGATGACATCCGTAAATCGGGTGCATGTCTCCAATGGTCTCACTCAATTTCATTCGAAACAACTCATAAGAATGCACTAAAAGATTAATTTTTGACTCCTTCACTCTACTAGTGCCTTCATGAGTCATTTCGAGTGTGTGCCAAATGTCAAAAGCCATTTCACAAATCGATACTCGATTAAACTTATTTTTATCTAATGCACAAAACAAGGCATTCATAGCCTTTGTGTTTAAAGCGAAAGTCTTCTTCTCCAAATCATTCAAATCGTTCATTAGAAGAGAAGACTTTTGAAAGATATTTTCTATAATATTTCATAATTTGAAATCCATTGAAATTAGGAAGATCCTCATTCTAGTCTTCAATATATGTAATCCGTTCCATTGAACATGGGCGGACGTGTAATTGAATGACTCTCTAGGTTGTTGACAAATGCCATCTCTCTTGGTTTAAAACTAAATGAGAGTGAACCTTGCTTTGATATCAATTATTAGGATCAAGAGCAGCACTAAGAGAGGGGGTGAATTAGTGTAGTAGAAAAGTTTCACGATTTCAAAAGACTTATTTCGATTAAAACTGATTCTGACGAAAATGATTTCGATTCAATCCATTTCGGAGAGAATTTGAACTTGAAAGCTTTTATAAAAGTGCAAGAGAAGATTAAGGAGATTTGCAGTAATGTAAATTGTACAAATGAAAAGCATCGGTTTCGTAAAGTCTTCGTATGATTAAAGTCGATCTCAGAAGGTATTTACTTGAAGGCATATGTAGGTGTAGTAAAAGCACAGTAAGGAGGAGAGACAGTTTGCTATAAAAGTAAATAGCTCAAAGTAAATGCAAACTGAGTTTTAGAGTGGTTCGATCAATATGACCTACATCCACTTTCGGATTCCTCCTCCGACGAAGTCACTGGCATCCACTAAAGGCCTTCCTTCAATAGGTGAAGACCGAATATCTCTTTACAACACTTTCTCCTTTTCCCGGGTTTAGGAGACAACCTTTACAAGTCTCACTCCTCTTTCTTGGATGGTTACAAGGCTAAGAGATGAAGGAGGAGAACTCTTCACTTTTACAACACTTTAAGACTCAAGAACTCAAGATTATGCCAATAGGTTTTGTTCCTTTTCATGCAGAAAAGGGTGGGGTTTTCATAGGCCCCAATGGTTTCAAAATTGGAGCTAAAAGTGTCACATCCCCGGAATCCGGGATACTAGTGGTACCACCGCCATTACTAGGCGGTACTACCGCCGTTGATATAACACTAGGCGGTACCACCATCGAATATAGGTGGTACCACCACCCAATCTGGGCGGTACCACTGCCTAGTCTGGGTAGTACCATCGCCCATATATCCTGGGGCATTTCCTTCCAAGTGGTGCCACCGCAAGCCAAGTTTTTAGGGGCTGAATTGGGTGCTCAATTAGGCCCAATTCAACCCTATTAAGGGCTCAGTTGGCCCCTAATTAAGTTAGTGGGATCACCTCTCAATCCTAACTTAATTTACGTTTTAACTATGATAATTAAGAAATAATTTACAGTGCTTCTGTTCCAGTGCGTCAATTGCTCTTCCGGCGAGCTTCCGGTGTACTTCTAGCCAACATCCGATGAACTCTCACCCATGTTATGGTGGACTCCCGGAAAGCTCCTGGACTTTTATGACGATCCTCTTGGTGAGTTTCGATGAGCTTCTTTGGCAAGCTCCTGGACTTCTCGGTTGGTTCCGATAGAAATTCCGACGAATGTTCGGACTTCCGTCGAACTCTCGAACTCCCAATGAGATCTCGATATTGACTCCGACACAACACCTGCTTTATGTCTTACTGCTTTCGTAGTTAATCCTGCACACTTTTCTCAACATATAGATCAGATCAAACAATTTATAATTGACTTCATTATGAAAATTGGAGATTCAACATCACCAAGGCTGTAGAGCAAGGGGGAGCGGTAGTTGGGATGCGAGCGGCGGTCGTCGCATGGTGGTTGGCAGTGGTGGTGGTTTGGCTAGGAGGCGACGACGCTATGACTTCCGATGGGAAAGAGAAATGGTTGTGGCGTAGCTGGGAACAAGGGCAATCGGTGAGTTGCCTTGTTTCAATTGCCTCGAGGAGGGAGGCAACCGGTGGTTGCGGTTGCGACCTAGCCGATCTCCTCAAAGTGGTCAAGGAGGCCGATCCCCTCAAAGTGATCATCCCCAATAAGACCTTAGGGTCCTATCATTTGGTATCAGAGCAACGATCCTCGCTGCAGTTATCTTCATCTTCAAAAAAAAAAAAAAGAGAGAGAGAAGAAGAATAAGCCGTAGCCACCCCCTGCTTCCGGCAAGCCCATTCGCCGCTGCTTCGGTCAGCGATCACTGCCGCTGCTGCTTCTCGGCCGACGGACCACCACTGCCGCTGCTGCTGCCCAGCTAGTAGCAACCACCACGTTGCTGCCCCTCCTGGCCAGCAACCTTCCCTCGTCGTTCCTCCATTTCGCTCGAGCGAGAAGGGTCGTGGCCGCCATTTCCTAGCCAGCGGACCACCCCATCATCACTTCTACCATTGGTGATGCTGCCCTAGTCGAACCTCCATCGTGCCCCCCCCTTGGGTCACAACTGCAGCCTCCGGTCGCTTCCCTCATTGCGGCGACCGAAACAGGGCAACTCATCGATTGCCCTTGTTCCCAGCCGTGCCACCACCACTTCCCTTCTCCACTGGCAGTCATCGCACTATCGCCTCCCAACCAAGCCACCACTGCTACCAGCCACCGTGCGATGACCGCCGCTCGCCTCCTAACTATCGGTCCCCCTTGCTCTGCATCCGTAGTGACAGAAACTGGGCAACTCACCGATTGCCCTTATCCCCAATAGTGACACCGCCGATCCCTCTTCTCCACCGCAGCCTCAACCCTGGCCACTTCAACGCAACCTCCCTCTTTCTCTTCCTCCACTGCCATTGCCACTGATTGCCATCACAACAGCCTCAACTTGGCTGTTCGACGATCGCACTGACTCCTCTTCTCAACCTCGACCGCTTCAATGCTGCCCTCCCCCGCCGCTACTCCCGGCCAAATGTCTCCCAGCCGTGACCCTCACTGCCTCCTTCTCCACCACTGCTTGCCTCCTCTTGGGTCGTAGCCACAGCCGCTCGACCTCCCCTTCTCGCGGCGACCAAAATAGAGCAACTTTGCATTTTCTGTCGCAGCCACCGATCACCGTAGTTCCCCGCCAGCAACCACCACCGCCGCTGCTCCCGGCCAACGACCAACCCCTCTTTCTGCAGCAGCCGCCCTCCTGCAGTGCATGCAGCAATCACAGCAAGTACGCTGCCCTGCCTCAACCCTAGCAGCGCATGCACAACTGATTCCTCTTCTCAACCCCGGCCGCTTCAACGCTGCCTCCCCCTAGCTTAGCATCTTCTGCTGCAACCACAAGTTGCCATCACCACAGCCTCAACCCCGCTACTCGGCGATTGCCCCCTTAGGTCATAGTAGCTGCAGCCACACCAACGCAGTCGCCTTCCAGCCCTCGGCGCTCTCACCCCACGTAACGACAGAAACAGGGCAGCAACTCTTCCTCCAACGCAATGACCGTAGCACTGCCCTCGGCGTCCACCTCCTCGGCAACTTTGCATCAATAGTGCTGATGCCCTTGACCAGACATTGGAAACAGGAACTAGGGATTACATATTTGCAGTCTTACGCAATGGCTCCCGATAACTCAATGAAAGCATAAATGGAAGTATTAGAAATCAGAATTGAGAACCAACTGCAATAAACATTTAATGATTTGAAAAAGAGCCTACTAAAGAGCCTAAACAAATTTCAATAAGATGGGGGCTCAAGTTCTATGTTGCACAGATCTGGAAATACAGGCGCCAAAATTTGTCAAACTTCTATAGTGTTAGAATATCAGAACAGATTTGAACGATTGTCAAATCAAGCCAGAGATTGGTCTGAACGACAACTGGTGAGTACATTTATTGAAGGGATTAATCCAGATATCCGGTGTGAAGTTAAAGCTCATCAACCCCGTACTATGATCGCTGCGATATCATTTGCATATTTACATGAGGGAAAAATCAACAGGAAAAATCATGGAAATAGAAGTGACAACAACCAGATGATCAGCAAGCCACTCGCCCCATCTATTCCTAACCAAAACCTTGACACTCGAAGACTAACCCAAGAAGAACTCAAGGAAAGATCAGCAAAGGGTTTGTACTATGATGAAAAGTGGAGTATGGAGCATCGATGTAACAAGGGCAACTTCTGATGATTGAGCCAATTGGAGAGGAATCGGAAGCTAAGAATGTGGACTTTGATTATGAAGGTATAGATTATAATGAAGATGTTGGACCTACCATACATACAATGCATGCATTAACCGGCTACTCTAACCCGCAAACTATGAAAGTTGGCAAAACTCTAGAATATCAACATATTATAGTTTTAATTGATACTGGTAGCACTAACAATTTTATGGACAATGAGTCTATTCACTGATTGGCCCACCACATTGAAGGCTATGACAAATTCAAAGTAAAGATCGCTAATGGATGGATTTTAATTTATGATAGCAAATGTTTAAAGATAAAATTGATTATACAGGGCCAGGAGTTTCTTGCAATGATTACTACACTGAAAGATAGACCTATTGCTTACGCTATCAAAAAGTGGAGACCATACATACTTGATCAATGGGTTGTGATGCGTTGCAGATAGCCTATGACTGAAGTGCTGAAAGAGAAGCTCATCGAGTTTGATGCTACTCAGCCTTGAGGACAAGGCTAATTTGAAGAGGGAGGAATTGTTAGGATCCCTTAGGATTTATTTATTTTCTAAGCTTTTGATTATTATTTATTGAGTCTATTTAGTTCAGTTAGAGTTGGATAGAGATTTATTTAATATTTATTTATTAGTAAGAGTCTAAGTCCTGATGGACTCTAGGTGGAATTCTATAAATAGTGATAAAACCCTTTCTTTTCTACAATCAATCAATCAATCAATCAATCAATTAATCAATGAAATATTATTCCAGTCTATGGACAAACCCTAGGAGGTCGATCCCCTCAAAGTGATCAAGGAGGCCGATCCCCTCGAAGTGATCATCCCAGTGTACCTATAGTCCCTCATCCATCTAATATCATAGAGACCGTATACCGGGCATGGTGCTGTCAGACTCATACAGTTTCTACTCGAGTCTCACTCTAATTGGATTCTCCTGGAGAATTCTTTCTCTCTCAATCCGAATGACCCTAGTTAGGGATTTGTCTAAGTAAGAATATATGAGATATTTCTCTTATGACACTAAGAGTGGATGATCCTTTATCGATACTGAATAATCCTCGTAAGGATTTCTACCACTCCCAATGATCGGTTATGCTAGATCTGAAACTTCCAGGCCTATAAATCCGTTATCAAAGAGTGAAGTACTCATATAGGACATCCTTGGTATCTCAAGTCTAAGGACCAAGTACACCATTGGGACAACGAAATCATTGTTTGACAATGAGGTATCATTAACCATCCAGCATTCCGTGAGTAGATCAATCAGTGAACTCATTCTCTAATAAGAACTTGCACTATAGCCCTAGTGTCCTCACATAAGCAACTATAAGACTAGTTGTCTCCATAAAATATACGGGTATACATCACACAAGTTTATTCGGTTATCTCGATGTCCCTTTTGAGCAACCTATCACTAAGATTATTTAGCATCTATGTTTAAATGTGAATCAGTCTCATTATCATGATCTCATCACGATACGATTCCCATTGCATAGATCCATGGATATCACAATATATATGCATATATGCAACAAGCAATATAAAGTGATAAAATGCTAAAATATAATAAGCAAAAAGAGTGTGTATCATGTCACACGTACCATCACTCACGTGATTGGTTTGAAAGGCACCAATAACTAGCAATCTCCTACTTGACCTAAAGCCAATCACTTATGTATTTGATCCCCATCAGACCCTTGTGATGCTCAAAAATAATATGAGACAACGACTTTATTAGTAGATCTATGATGTTATCTTCGAATGGAACTCTTTCAAATACTATATCTCCTCGAGCTACGATCTCTCTAATAAGCTGGAACCTCCTTAGAACACTTCTGATAAAACCCAGGTTCCTTCGCTTGAGCAATTGCCCCATTGTTTACGCAATATAAGGGAATCTGTTAGTACTCTAGCTAGGAGAGTTCTAATTGAGTTTCATTGAAAGGGGCATTCATGTAAAACCTATCTAGCCGACCCCTATTAAAGAGATGAAGAGGTCGGCTAAGGATAGGATTAATTTGGAGGTTGCTTCTTAGAGAAGCATTAGGAGTTAGTTAGAAGTAGGAGTCTTGAGTAGGAGTCCTATTAGGAGTCTTGAGTAGGAGTCCTGATTGAGTAGGAATCCTGATTGAGTAGGAATCCTATTAGGAGTTGGGGTTTAGAAGCCCTGTAAATAGTAATGTATTCATCCTCTTTTGACAAATAATAGATAAATCTTTCTTAGCAACCTTGAGCAGCAACTTGGAGGAAGGAATCCCTATAGAGTTCTAAGGACGACGATCCCCTAAAGCGATCAACCCCAAGCTTAGAATCCGCAAGGGTTCTAACACTTGGTATCAAAGCAGCATTCTTGGCATCTCATTGCCCTTCCACAGCCATCCATCAGCCCTCCACAGCCGCCTAAAGCAATTCCCACAATTGCTTAAAAGATCATCCTCGAATTCCTCCACCACTGCGGATCATCCTTTGATCTCCCCATGAATTGCAATAGGTTCTGGTTTCCTACCTTACTGTTGCTACAATTTAGTTATCCTTATTCAAAAATCAAAAAAAAAAAATATTCCTATATTTCTATATAAAATTTTTGTCGTAATGTTTTTATCTCTACGACGAAAGACGCACTACAGAATTCCAACTGCATAGCACAGTTTGTAAGATCTTGCTACTATGTTTTTTCTATCCAAATCTCTACGAAATTTTTACGACAGCTTTGACACTTCCTACTAGCAGATTTCCCTTTGGTTTCATCAAAAAATTATCAATATAAACTACTAACCTTTCACATCCAATCTGCTACACTTTAGACGTAAAAACCTACTGTAGTACCTTTCCGTGATCCTCAATTTTTTCGATCCTTCCACCACCCCATGCCATTAACCCATCAACAAAAAAAAGATAGGAACATATCTAATCTATAGGCATATGCTATGGCTTCTCAAGATCCGATTGATGCCAAATTTGAAGCATGGGAATCTCGGATTGAATCTCGGCTTGAATCACGCTTGGAGGATAAATTGCGCGCTTTGTTTGTAGAATTCAGAATTGGACAACCGTCGAGTCTAACTAAATTTCAGCAAAGAGAGAGTTCAAAGAGGCCTCTAGAGAAGTAGGGACAACTCCCAAATATGCTTTAGCCACGTATGAGGGTGGACTTCCTGCGATGGGAAGAAGGAGACTCGGCGGGGTGGATTTCGTGTGCCGAATATTACTTTCGCTACTACTGAACGTCGGATGATGCTATGGTGAAAATTGCTGTCATCCACCTTGAAGGAGATGCTATTCAATGATACAATTGGCTGGAATATAATCATGGGGCTTCGACATGGAATCAATTTAAGAACGCACTACTGAATCGTTTTGGACTTACGAAGTATGAAAATATAGATGGCCAACTCGCAAAGATTCGACAAACCTCTACGATTCAAGAGTACCAAACCAGGTTTAAGAAGCTATCCTACCTTGCTTGTGATTGGACTGACCATCAATTATTAGGAACATTCATCGAAGGACTCAAGCCAGAGATAAAAGGGGAGGTTAAGGTGCGGCAGCCCCGTTCCGTAACAACTACGATTTCTTTTGCCCGAATACATGAGGAACGACTCAACCAAGATGCTTGAAGGATGAGAACCTCTCCTAGGCCCATGGCATATAAACCTCCTTCTACTCCCAGCCATCCTTCGCTGCCCAAAAAATTGATAAGAGAAGAACTACGTGATCGATCAGCAAAGGGTCTTTGTTGGCATTGCGATGAGCCATGGAACCACGATCATCGCTGCAAAAGGGGTTGCCTCCTACTGATTGAACCTCTTGAAGACATGGAGGAGAGGTCCAGGAGCATGAGAAAGAGGTTGTGGATGAAGAAAAGTAGTCGGTTGATATTATGATGCATGCCCTTGCCGGTTACGCGAACCCGCAAACGATGAAAGTGGGAGGACTTCTGAAGCAACAACCTATCACCGTTCTTATTGACACCGAGAGCACTAATAATTTTATGAATAGCAAGGTTGCTGTCCAGATAGCCTAACCTATTGAGAATTGCAGCAAGTTTGATGTTAAGGTCGGCGACAGACGAATTTTGAATTGTGATCATAGGTGCCCGTGGGTGAAACTGTTGTTGCAGGACCAAGAGATAATTGCATATTTCTTTCTCCTCCTTCTTGATGATTATGAAGCCATGCTTGACATCAAATGGCTGATGACATTAGGTAATGTTTCTTGGAACTTTGTGAAACTAATTATGAAATTTTACAGTAAGGGAAAACTAGTGATATTGCATGGGAAATGTGGGGACGACGTAACGACGATTTGCACACAATGAATGGAGAAGGTTTTGCACAAAGCATGCAGTGGCATTTTGGTACAACTTGAGCAACAAACTAAGGGAGAGCCAATAAAATTTTTAGATCCAAGCCTACTTACTTTTCTTGCTGAATTTTTAGATATATTTGATGAACCGCGCAACCTACCTCCTACCTGTTGGCATGATCATTGTATACCGATTCTTCTAAGATAACCTCTGGCAAATACTCAGCCATATTGGTATCCACATCTCTAGAAGGATGAAATACAAAGAATTGTAAAAGAGATGCTCGAAATAGAAGTTTTGTAGCAAAGTTGCAGCCCCTACGCTTCACCGGTGCTCCTCATATGAAAGAAGGACGGAACATGGTGAATGTGCATTGATTACTGAGATCGCAATGGCATAACCATCAAGGATAAATACCCTATTTCAGTAGTAGATGAATCACTTGATGAATTAAAGGGAGCATGAGTCTTCACAAAGCTGGACCTTCGATCCGGGTATCATCAAACACGAGTGTGCGAAGAAGACAAACCAAAAATCGCCTTTCGAACACACAACGACCACAACAAATTTTTGGTAATGCCCTTTGGTCTCACCAATGCTCCCTCCACCTTCTAGAGCCTTGTGAATGATATTTTTCAGAATTATCTTCGTAAGTTTGTGCTAGTTTTCTTCAACGATATCCTTATTTAGAACCCTTCTCTTGAAAGTCATTTTCAACATTTACGACTTGTTTTGACGATTTTGCGAGAACATGTTCTTTTTGTCAAAAAATCAAAGTGAAGCTTTCTTCAACAGAAGATGGAATATCTTGGGCATATCATATCAGAGGAAGGTGTGACGGTGGACCCTTCCAAAATTGAAGCAATGCAAAACTGGCCGACCCCGAGGAACATAAAATCACTACGTGGCTTTCTCGGTTTAACAAGCTACTACCGCAAGTTCGTGAAAAAATATAGAAAGATCAGTGCACCCCTTACTTCCTTGCTGAAAAAAAATGCTTTCCAATGGTCGGACAAAGCCACCAACACCTTTGACGAACTTAAAGCCACAATGATGACAACGCCCGTACTAGCGCTACTCGACTTCGGCAAGACTTTTGTTATTGAAGCCAATGCCTTCAGAGTCAGAATTGGTGCTATACTACTGCAAAATGGCCTCCCCCTCACTTATACCAATAAGGCGTTATCTCTTTCCCATCTCAGGATGACTATTTACGATAAGGAGATGCTCGCGATTATGTATGCGGTGACCAAATGGAGACCGTATTTGATTGGGCGACGCTTTCAAATCAAGACCGACCATAAAAGCCTAAAATATTTCTTGGAGCAAAAGATATCTTTTCTTGAGTAGCAAAAATGGGTAATAAAGCTTATTTGATATGATTATGAAATAACTTACAAAAAGGGGAAAGAGAATGTTGTTCCAAATGCACTTTCACGGCTATCCGAGCAAGCTAAATTTTCGATCGTTTCACTTCCGACCAGTGACTTTCTTAAGGATATTAAGAGGGAATGGTAGAAAGATCTGTAGACCAACAAGATTATAAAAAAATTAGAGGAAACACCAAGTTCCGTGGCTCATTACAATTGGGACTTAAAATAATTATGCTATAAGAGACGCATTGTGCTTGTGCCAAATTCTACTTACATAAAGAGCCGCCTTCAAGAGATGCATTCCACACCTACGGCCGAGTACTATAGGTTCCTTAGAACCTATAAGAGAATTAAGCAAAAATTTTATTGGGTAGGGTTGAAAAATATTATTGCTAAATTTATGGCACAATGTGACGTATGTCAGCGACATAAAGGCGAGACAGTAGCAAGTCCCAGAAAGCTGCAACCTTTACCCATCCCAGACTCAATATGGACTGATATATCAATGGACTTCATCGAAGGGCTTCCCTCATCACAAAGAAATGGTATAATTTTTGTCGTGGTGGATCACCTTACAAAGTATGCTCACTTTTGCATTGTTCATAATCCCTACACTACTTCTAGTATTGCTCAAATCTATATGGAGAATATTGTAAAATTGCATGGGATGCTGAGATCTATTGTAAGTGATTGTGATAGGATCTTCACAAGCAGATTTTGGACAAAGTCATTCCAGATGCAGGACACTAAATTGAAAATGAGTACGGCGTATAACCCACATCGACGGTCAAACTGAAGTGGTGAACAGGTGCTTGGAGACATACCTTATATGCTTCACCAGTGACCAACCAAAAGAGTGGACAAAGTGTCTTCCCTGGGCCGAGTGGAGGTATAATACAACTTATCAGTAATCTACAAAATGTACTCCCTATGAGGCTATGTATGGCCGACCTCACCCTGTGATCCCAAAATATGTGTTGGGCACCTCTAAAATAGAAAAAGCAGATAGGGAACTACAGGACAGAGACAAAATGCTAAAGTTGTTAAAAGATAATCTCACTGCAGCTCAATCAAGGATGAAACAACAATATGATCAACACAAAAACGAAAGAGAATTTTCAATAGGAGATTGGGTCTTCCTATGGCTCTAGACATACAAGCAAACATCAATCCAGACCAGAGCATCTATGAAGTTTTCACCTCGGTTCTATGGACCCGACCAAATTTTGGAGCACATCGGAGTGGTAGCATACTGATTGGACTTACCCACCAACTCCCGAATCCATCCAGTCTTCCATGTGTCATGTTTAAAGCTCAAGTTGGGACAAAACGAGATAGCCCAAAGCCATTTACCAAATATGACTACCCAAGAAGAACTCTAGACCCAACCGACTGTCATTATTAATCGACGGATCGTGACTCGACGACAATGACCCACTACTGAAGTGCTAATACAATGGGCGAACCTACTAATTGAAGATGCCACTTGGGAGAAATATGACGACTTGAAGATCAAATTCTTATAATTCATAGATCGTCAGCCTCGAGGACAAGGCTGATTTTAAGAGGGCGCGGGTCTATTAGGACTCTAGCTATGAGAGTCCTAATTGAGTTTCATTGAAAGGGGAATTCATGTAAAACCTAACTAGTCAACCCCTATTAAAGAGATGAAGAGGCCGGTTAAGGATAGGATTAGTTTGGAGGTTGCTTCTTAGAGAAGCAATAGTAATCTTGAGTAGGAGTCATAATTGAGTAGAAGTCTTGAGTAGGAGTCATATTAGGAGTTGGGGATTAAAAGCCCTATAAATTATCATGTATTCATCGTCTTTTGACAAGCAATAGATGAATCTTTCTTAGCAGCCTTGAGCAGCAACTTGGGGGAAGGAACCCCTATAGAGTTCTAAGGAGGTCGATCCCCTAAAGAGATCAACCCCAAGCTTAGAATTCGTAAGGGTTCTAATAGAATCATATCCTCGCTGCTCGACACATCTCCCAGATCTATGATGAACTTCTTCGTCTAGACTCCCTCCTTTACTGCCTTTGCTGCAGTAATGTACTCCGCCTCGATGGTCAAGTCAATAGTAGTATCTTACTTGGAACTCTTCCAGCATATTGCTCCTTCATTCAGAGTGAACACATACCCTGAATTAGACTTGTTATCATCAATATCAGATTTGAAACTCGAGTCTGTGTAGCCTTCAACCATGAGGCTACTACCTCCATATACTAGTAAAAGATCCTTAGTTTTTCTCAAGTACTTAAGGATACACTTTACTACTTTCCAATGCTCCAAGCTTGGATATGCTAGATACCTACTCGAGACACTCAGAGCATACGCTATATTAGGTCTAGTATATAGCATGACATATATGATGGACCCTATCATCGAGGCATAGGATATCCTATCCATGTTCATCCTTTCTTCAGGAGTCTTTGGGGACATACTTCTAGAAAGCAATATCCCATGTCTCATCGGTATGAGACTTCTCTTGGAATTTACCATGCGAAAACTTTTGACAATAGTATCTACGTACTTGGATTGGGATAAGTCAAGCATCCTCTTGGATCTATCTTTATAGATCTGAATCCCCAAGATATAGGATGCTTCCCCTAAGTCCTTCTTAGAGAAGTGTTTAGATACTAAGTTTTTACTATGGATAGCATTCCTACATCATTTCCAATGATCAGGATGTCGTCCATATATAACACCAAGAATGTGATAGCACTCCCACTTACATTCCTATACACGTAGGCTCATCTTCATTATTAACGAAGTCATAAGATCCGATTGCCTCATTAAATCTTATGTTCCAACTTCAGGAAGCTTACTTTAGTCTATAAATGGACCTAAGCTACCTATACACCCTTTATAGGCAGTCCTTGGATACGAATCCCTTAGGTTGTATCATATATCCCTCTTCCTCGAGGTTGCCATTGAGGTACGTGGTTTTCACATCCATCTATTAGATCTCATAATCATAGTGTGCTGGAATAGCTAATAGAATTCAGATTGATTTTAGCATAGCTACGGGTGAGGAGGTTTCGTCATAGTCAACATCTTGCCTTTGACGATACCCCATAGCCACTAGTCTTGCATTATAGGTCTCTACCTTTCCATCTACTCCGATCTTCTTCTTGAAGATCCACTTGCAATTGATGGGTACAATACCCTTGGGTGCATCAACTAGGTTTCAAACCTTGTTGGAATACATGGAATCCATATCAGAATTCATGGTTTCTTGTCACTTCCCAAAGTCTATACTCGTAATAGCCTCCTTCTAGGTTTGAGGATCAATATCCTCAATATCCTCTCCTCTGATATGTCATATATATCTCTTAGAAGGATGGGATACTTTGCTAGACATTACGTAAAGTCAGAACTTGTGTGCTAGGTACTTGAACAGACTCGAGCTATGGAATGATGCTTGAGCTAGGTTCTCTAACCATGCTTAACTCTATCATGCTCTCATTGTCTCTTCCAAAAATGTGTTCCTTCTCAAGAAACCACTCTCTTGGCTGAAACGATCATTTGATCCTCGAGATGATAGAAATAATACCCACAAGTTTTCTTGGGGTATCTCACGAACTTACACCGCTCCGTCCTCGATTCTAACTTATCGGGGTTGTGTCTTTTAACGTGGGCAAGGCAGCCCCAAATCTTAATAACCTTAAAATCAAGCTTCTTCCATTTCCATATCTTATATGGTGTAGACACTATTGACTTAGTTGGAACTTATTGAACAATCATTGTTCTCAAAAACTAATTTATATCTACTAACTATTAAACATGAATTGGAAATAATGTTTTGGATAATAGAAGAAACAAAATAGCATGCATCAAATAGCTCCACCAGGTAGATATAGGGTGACCTCACCAATAGCTACTGTAGCAACTTTTACTCCATTGCTCATCTTGAGGTCTATCTTGCCTCTCGCCAATCTCCTAGGTCTTGCTAGAACTTGCAACGAATTACAAATATAATAAACACTACCGGTATCCAATACCCATGTGTTATCATAAGAGTTTGACAAATAGAGACTAATCATGAAAGTACCTGAAGCTTCTCCAAGCTTCTATCTCGCCCTCTTTGTAAGGTACTATTTACAGTTCCTCTTCCACTACCCATCTTTGCTATAGTGGAAGCATTGGCCTTTTGTCCTTTGCTGAGTCCTTTTTAGTAATCGTTTCTTTACCCAGTCTGCCCTTATCCTTCTTAAGGAACTTTTCTATCTTTTTTTACTTTCTAGTCTCACTATTATAGTGAATTGGCTTCTCTTTCTTGATAGTGCTCTCTACCTCTCTCAACATATTAAAGAGCTTAGGGAGAGTCACCTCAAGCTTATTTATATTATAATTTATTATGAACTGTGAAAAGGAATCTGGTAAGGAGTGAAACATAAGATCAACATATAGGTTGTCCTATATGAGTACTCCACTTTTTGATACTAAACTTATAGACCTAGAAGTTCCAAATCTAGCACAATCGGTCATTGGGAGTGGTAGCCAACCTTACAAGGGCAATTGAGTGTCAATAGAGGATCATTCACTCTTGTTGTATTAAGAGGAATATCCCATGTATTCTTGCTTAGGCAAATCCCTGACCAAGGTCATTCGGATTGAGAGAGAAAGAGTTCTCTAGGAGAATTTGATTAGAGCGAGACTCAAGTAGAAACTGTTTGGGCTTGATAGCACCATGCCCGGTATATGATTTTTGGGATATTAGATGGATGAGGGATTATAGATATACGGTAACTGAGGATAGATAGGTCGAATGGATTGGATTTTCCTATATCGTTTGCAAACTGTAACATAGTGGCCTAGTACATCCATAGTCGATGAGTTGAGTGAATTATTATGGTGATAATAATTCACTGAGCTAGAAGGATTTCTGATAGGTATGACTCATGGCCAGCTTGATATTAGGCCTAGAGGGTCACACACATATGGTAGGTGTTGCTATGAGTAGTGGTTTGGATATAAAATATCCGTTGGAGCCCTTATTTTATTGGATATTCAATAAGCCCTTGAATTATTGGATCATATGGATGAGATCCAATAAGAGCTAATAAGAGATTATTAGGTAGAGACCCACTAATCTAAGAGGCTTGGGTAGTTGGATGAAGATCCAGTATCCAATAGGGCAGGATCCATTAGGGTTAAGTTGACAAGGGGACTTCTATAAATAGGAGGGAACCAAAGGGCCATAGGCTAAACCCTTTTTTGGCTGCCACCTCCTATTCTCCTCTTCCCTTCTCCTCCTCAGCCAACAACCCCTATTTGGGGCATGTGGAGATTTGGACAGTGATTTTAGGAGCGTCTTCGCAACCCCTACTATGTGGATCACCGCTAGAGATGACAGTTGACCTCCTTCATCCTCTCCCATAGATTTGTAGAAATTTAGGGATATACGATCACCCTAGGTAACACAACTTTCTTATATTTGTAGTTTTTGGTTTCGCTTATTTTTTGCACATTAATCTTCGCATGATGCTGAAACCTTTATGTTGAAATATAGGATTTTCTTTTCTGTTCTTCTGCTACGCATGTGATATCACCTCAAGATTTCCCAATATTTGAATCCCCATCAAATAACCATTCTAAGCTCTATTAAGTCTCTCACAAGGATCTATTAAAAAAGGGGCTTATCGAATATCCCATATCTTATCCACTATTCATCGTATTGTCCATCATATATGTGTGACCTAACACTAAGTTGGCTGTTAGATACACCTGATAGAACTCTTTCTGACTCAATAAATTATGATCCCTAAAATAATTCACTCAACTCATCGACTATAGATTTACTAGGCCACTACGCTATAGTCCCTAGATAGTACAGAGGGATCTAATCCATTGGATCTGTCTGTCCTCAATAATCATGTATCTATGATCTCTCATCCATCTAATATCCCAGAGATTGTATACCGGGCATGGTGCAGTCAGGCCCATATAAAATCTATCCGAGTCTCACTCTAATCAGATTCTCCCAGAGAACTCCTTGTTAAATCCTAGATTTTGATGTTGAAATCAATTGATCGTGTGTGATCTAATCCATATTTGAGAAAAGTGATATAAGACTATCTTTAATCATGAAAAGACAAATCAACTGAAGTAGGAGAATTAGATGTTGGGCCGGAGTTAGAGATTAGGCATCAGGTCGAAAGAATCGGACATTGTGTCAAGATCAGATGTTGTGAGAGTCAACATGCCGATGGATTGAGCAATACATCGAAGGTTCAAATGACATGTTAGAAGTTCAGACGAAGTGCCAGATGAACCATTGACATGTCGGACAATATAAGATTCATAATTATAATCGGTTGTGTCTTAATCGTCGTAGTTTAGGTCTTAATTGAGTTGGTTTTGGATGTAACCATGCTAACTCAATTAGGGGTCCATTAGGGCTAAATCAGGGATGATTTGGGCCGATTGGAAAGCCCATTCAGTGACCCACAGTTGGGTCAGGCGATGGCACCATGAAACCAAGCGATGGAATTGCCTATGAGCTAGAACATATGAAGTGTTCATTTTCTAGAAGACCCGGCGGTGGTACTGCTAGTGTCCGATGGTGGTACCACTAGTACATAGTTTTCTAGACAGTCAGGCGGTACTACTGCCTAGATTAGTCGATAGTATCACCAATGGTCAGTGCTACAGGTGGTGGTACTGCCCAGCACTGGTGGTAGTACCACCAAAACCTCGAAAACTCAGGGATGAGACTTTTTGGCTTCATTTTTGAAGTCATTTATGGCTTATAAATACCCCACTCATTCTTACTTGAGTTAGTAAGAAAAGTGAATAAAAAGGCTTGTGATTCTTAGTTGTAAGCTCTTGAAAAGTATTGAGTGTTCCCCTCTTCCTCTTTAAAGTTTAGAGTTCATTCTAAGAGAGGTGTGAGACTTGTAAAGGTTATCTCCTAAACCTATAAAAAGGAAAAAGAGTTGTAATAAGGGTGGTTGGTCTTTGCCTATTATAAGAAGATCATTAGTAAACGCCGATGACCTCAACGGAGGAGGAATCGTGAGTGGACGTAGGTCGCGACGACCGAACCACTATAAATTCAGTGTACATTTCCTTTATGCTTTTCATTGCTATTGCTTTTTGATTTAATTGCTTATTGCACTTACTCATACTCTAAGTCAAGTACACTTTTAATATCGATTTTCATCGAACGAATTTTTAAAATCACAAGTTTACAACAACACTAATTCACCCCTCCCCCCCTCCTCTTAGTATCGTTACGATCCTAACAATTGGTATTAGCGCCAAGTTTCTCTCAATTGGTTTAACACCCAAGAGAGATTAAATGGTTTTTGCTAGCAATCAAGAGGGTCACTATATCACTTGTCCTATATTCAATGGGATGAACTACATGTATTGAAAAACACAAATGAGGATTTTTTTTATTTCTATGGATTTCGATTTATAAAATATTATCAAATGTAATTTTCAAAAATCCTCTAGATCAATGAATAAAAAATAGAATGATCTAGAGAAAAAATCATTTTCTTTAAATGCTAAAGCTATGAATGCTTTATTTTGTGCTTTAGGCAAAACTGAGTTTAGTCATGTTTCTATATGTGAAACTGCACATGATATTTGGAACAAACTTGAAGTTACACATAAAGGCACAAGTAAAGTTAAAGAATCTAAAATTAATCTCTTGGTGCATAGCTATGAATTATTCCGAATGAAGCCAAGCGAAACTATTGGTAACATATATACCCATTTTATGGATGTTGTCAATAGTTTAAAAGCTCTTGGAAAATCTTTTACTAATCTTGAACTTGTTAATAAAATTTTACGTTCTCTTCCAAAAAATTAGGATCCAAAGGTAACTACTATTCAAGAAGCAAAAGATTTTAACTATTTTCCTCCTGAAGAACTCATAGGGTCATTAATTACCTATGAAATGACTTGCAAGGCATATGATGAACATAAGAACAACCTTCCAAAGAACAAGAAGAATATAACACTTAGAACCAAAAAAGACCACTCAATCGAAAGGTCAAGTGATGATGATGACTTGGCACTCCTCACAAAAAAATTTAAAAATTTCATAAAAAGAAACAAAACAAATCTTATAAAACAAGATACTAAGAACAAAAATGAACTAAAAAAGGACACAATAATCTACTATGAATGCAAGAAGCCGGGGTACTTTAAAAGTGAATGTCCATAACCAAAGAAGAAGATGCAAGCACAAAAGATGAAAAAAACACTTAAGATGAAGAATAAACCAATGAAGATGAGATGGCAAACTACGCTTTGATGGCTCTCAATAACGAGGTATGTAACTCAAACGAAACTCATTTATCTTATGATGAATTACTTGATGCTTTTCATGATTTATATGATGATTTTAAATTAGTTGGTAAGAAATATAAATTGCTAAAAAAAGATCATGCTTCTCTCTCTAATAAATTTAAAATTTTAAAAAATAATTGTATGTTAACCTCTTGTACTAACTGTGAAAAGTTAGACTTAGTCAAAAAGGAAAATGTGGTATTACAATAAGTATTAGAAAATTTTAAAATTTCAAACAAATCATAAAACATGAACCTTGCTAACAAAGGTCATGTACATAGAAAAGAATGAATAAGCTTTGTGAGTAACACTCAACAAAAGCCGACTATATTTGTTAAAAGACCCACATTACGTGTTTTCCCTAAAATTAAATATAATTTTTATGATAGATGTGGTCATTATGCTTATAAATGTTCATTTAAAAAATATAGCTCACAAAAATTAGTTTGAATTCCTAAAGGAACCATAAATAACTTAATGCCAATAGTCAAGATATGTGGATATATTCATGAGGGACCCATAGTTAAATAGGTTCCTAAAGCAAACCCTCTTTTTTTTTGTATATATATCTATAATCAAAAGTTAGGAGTAAGAGATGGTATCTTGATAGTGGATACTCAAGGCACATGACCAGAGATCCAACACATTTATCTAAGCTCACTAGCCAAGACGAAGGATATGTCACCTTCGGAGATAACAATAAAGGAAAAATTATTAGTAAAGGAAATATAGGAAACAAATCAAACCTCTTAATTAAAAATATTTTATTAGTAGAAAATTTAAAATATAACTTACTAAGCAATAGTCAATTGTGTGATAAGGGTTATAATATCAAATTTGAATCTAATGCTTGCATTATAGAGATACCACACAAAAATAGATCTATGATTGTCTTAAGAACTAATAATGTATATACTATTAATCTTAATGATTTTTGTGATGAAACTTGCTTTCCAGTTTTAAACGATGATGCATGGCTTTGGCATAGGAGATTACATCATGCAAGGATAAAACTAATTTCATAAATTACAACTAAAGAACTTGTAAGAGGTATGCTTAGAATTAAAATTTTCAAATATAAAGTTTGTGATGCATGCCAACTAGGTAAAAAAATAAAGAGTAGCTTTAAGTCTAAAAATCAATTAAGTACCTCTAGACCACTATAATTAATTCATATGGATTTATTTGGACCAAATGATATCACAAGTCTAGGAGGTAGTAAATACACTTTTGTGATTGTTAATGATTATAGTAGATATACTTGGACATACTTCTTAGTACATAAAAGTGATTGCTTTAAATATTTTTCAAAGTTTTATAAACTAGTTCAAAATACAAAGGGTTTTATTATTTCCTCTATTCGCAGTGATCATGGTGGTGAATTTAAAAATTATGATTTTCAAGATTTTTATGATTTAAATTGGTATGACCATAATTTTTCTACTCCAAGAAATCCACAACAAAATGGAGTTTTTGAGAGAAAAAATAGGAGTTTACAAGTGATGGCAAGAACCATGCTTAATGAACATAGCCTACCCAAATATTTTTAGGCCGAAGCCATTAACAAGACATGCTCTATCATGAACAAGATTCTCGTAATACCACTACTATCTAATACTCCTTATAAATTATGGAATAATAAAATACCCAACATTTCATATTTTAAAGTTTTTGGTTGTTAATGTTTTATTTGAAATAAAAAGGACGTCTTAGGAAAATTAGATGCAAAATCTAATGAAAGCAATTTTCTTGGATATTCCTTTATTTCAAATACTTCAAGTTTTTAATAAAAGAACCTTGGTTATTGAGGAATATATCCATATTGTTTTTAATGAGTTTTCTAAATTTAAGAAAAATGATCTTGATAATGATTTTGATTTTGATACTTTGAATTTAAATGAAAATTCTTCTCTCCCAAGCAATTTGGATGCATCTACTTCCAAATAATCCTTACCCAAGGAAAGGAATGGAAGTATGTAGATGCTCATCCTAAGGAGCTAATCATTGGAGATATATCGAAAGGTGTTCAAACTCATTCTTCATTTATAAATTTTTATACTAATGCTGCTTTTTTGTCTCAAATTGAACCTAAATGAATTGATGATACTCTAAAAGTTAATTTATGCGTCTTTACAATGCTTGAAGAATTAAATTATTTTGAGAGAAATAAGGTGTGGATGCTTATTCCTAGACCTAGTGACCATCTTGTAATTGGCACTAAATAGGTCTTTAGGAATAAGCAAGATGAACTTAGTATTGTAGTTCGAAACAATGCTAGATTAGTGGCAAATGGTTTCAACCAAGAAGAATGTATTGAATATAAAGAAACCTTCACTCCTATGGTAATACTTGAAGCCATATACATATTCCTTGCCTATGTATATTGTAATAATTATAAGTTATTTTAAATGAATGTCAAATGTACTTTTCTTAATGGCTTTATTTCCAAAGAAGTTTATGTTGAGCAACCATCCGGATTTGAGAATGTTCTTTTTCCAAACCATGTTTTTAAGTTATCTAAGGCTCTTTATGGATTGAAGCAAGCCCCAAGGGTTTGGTATGAGAGACTTAGTTCATTTCTTATTGAGAATGATTTTTTGAAAGGCAAGATTGATACCATATTATTTATTAAATATTTTAAAAATAAGTTTTTTATTATTTAAATTTATGTTAATGATATTATTTTTGGTTCTACAAATAAGTCTTTCTGTGAGTCTTTTACCAACAGTATAAGCTAAGAATTCAAAATGAGTTTAATGGGTGAATTGATATTTTTTTTAGGATTGCAAATTAAGCAACTAAGTGATAAAACTTTTGTTAGTCAAACAAAGTATTCTTTCACTCTATTAAAACGATTTCATATGGAGAGTACTAAGGCCATTAACACATAATGAGCACCTCTATGAAATTACATATGGACAATGAAGGGGAATGTTTTGATCAAAAGACTTATAGAGGTATGATAGGTAGTTTACTATACCTCACAGCAACTAGAACTAATATTATGTTTAGTGTTGGACATTGTGTAAGATTTCAATCTAATCCAAAACAATCTCACTTTAAAGTAGTTAAAAGAATTTTTAGATACTTAAAAGGAACTCCTAATATATGATTATGGTATCCAAAATCTAAAAATTTTGAATTGATTGCTTATGTTGATGCTGACTTTACTGAATGTAGAATAGATAGGAAAAGCACATCTAGAATATGTCAACTCTTATATCATGCACTTGTTTCTTAATCTTTCAAGAAATAAAATTCTATTGCATTATTTACAACCGAGGCTGAATATGTAGTAGCAGGTGTATATTGTGTACAAGTTATATGGATGAAAAATACTTTAGAAGTCTATGGACATTACTTGAAAAACATTCCTATAAAATATGATAATACTAATGCTATTTATTTAACAAAGAATCTCATTCAATACTCTAGAACTAAACACATTGATATTAAACATCATTTTATTAGATATCATATTAATAATCATGATGTATCTTTAGATTTTATTGACACAAAATATCAATTAGTGTATATTTTTACGAAACCATTAAATGAGGAACAATTTGATTTTATTAGAAGAGAATTAGGCATGTTGAATCTTCCAAATGCATGAATTCTTCTCATATATTTTATAGATAATTATCTTGATTTCTTGGTTTTCATGACTTGAGTTTTCTTTTGAATTAAGATCATTTTTTATGATTCCTTCTTTTTGCTATTTACAAACAAAGAGATTTGTCAAAATGATTCATGATCTTTCGGTATTCACGACTTGATCTTTCATTTTTCATGTGATGATTGAAACATTTTTGCACCATTGAATCCTTCATTTCTTCTCTTTTTTAATAATGACAAAGGAGAGAGAGAAGTGCTAGCTTGCACATCTCAAGAAGCAAAAACTACTAGCTTACACATCTTAAAGAAGCAAAAACATGCTAGCTTTCATACTTCAAAGAGAAGTAAAACTTACTAGCTTGCATGTTTCAAAAACTTGCTAGTTGTACTTTTCTCCTTTTTGTTGATGACAAAGGGGGAGAAGTTATGATGAAGATTTAAAATTTTAATATTTTGGAATTATGCATGTTGTAATAAACCTTGATGGTTTGAAATTATGCATGCAATACTCATGATTTTATCATGATGATGCATATGATGTATGCATATGAAGTGTGAAAGTCACCTTCATTAAAATTGTGTTGACTTGAATTTAAAGATATTATGATTAGAAGGGTATCATTTTTTTGAATTCAAGTTTCTTTCGATATGACATATAGATCGGGGGAGTATAGTTAAACTTCGTCATCAATTAGTTATCATCATCAAAAAGGGAGAGATTGTTGAATATCATATTTTGATGATAAAATCAATTGATAAGTTTGTGATCTAATCTATATTTTAGAAAAGTGATGCAAGACTATCTTCAATCATAAAAAGGTAAATTGATTGAAGTAAGAGAATCAAAATTTGTGCCGGAGTTAGAGATCGGGCATCGGGCTGGAAGAATTAGACATTGCGCCAAGATCGGATGTTACGGGAGTCAACATGTCAATGGATTAGGCAATACATCAAAGGCTTGGATGATGCATCAAAAGTTCGGACGAAGTGTCAGATGAATCAATGACATGCCAAACAATATATGATTCATAATTGTAATCAGTTGTCTTATTCATCGTAGTTTAGGTTTTAATTGAGTTAGTTTTGGGTGTAACCATGTTAACTTTATTAGGGGCCTATTGGGCCTGAATCAAGGCTGATTTGGGCCGATTGGAAAGCTCATTCAGTGACTCATAGTTGGGTTAGGCAGTGGCACTACCAAACCAAGCGGTGGAACTACCTATGAGCTAGAATGTATGAAGTGTACATTTTCTGGAAGACCCAGCGATGGTACCACCTAGACTGGTGGTAGTACCTCTAGTACATGATCTTTTAGGGAGTCAAGCAGTAGTACTACTTGTGGTTAGTGCTACGGGCAGTGGTACCACCCAACATTGGCGATAGTACTGTTAGGACCCTGAAAACCCAGGGATGGTTCTTTTTGGCTCAATTTTTTAAGCCATTTAGGGCCTATAAATACTCCACTCATTCTTGCTTAAGTTAGAAAGAAAAGTGAATAAAAAGGCTTGTGATTCTAAGTTGTAAACTCTTGAAAAATGTTGAGTATTCCCCTCTTTAAAGTTTAGAGCTCATTCTAAGAGAGGTGTGAGACTTATAAATATTTTTTCTTAAGTCTATGAAAAGGAGAAAAAGTTGTAACAAGAGTGGTTGATCTTCGTCCATCAAAAGAAGATCGTTCGTAAAAGTCGGTGGCCTTGATAGAGGAGAAATTGGGAGTGGACGTAGGTCCTGATGACCGAACCACTATAAATTCTATGTGCATTTCCGTTATGCTTTTCATTGCTATTGATTTTTTATTTAATTACTTATTACACTTACTCATACTCTAAGTCAAGCATACTTTCGATATCGATTTTCATCGAACAAATTTTTAAAATCATAACTTTATGAAAGCACTAATTCACCCCCCTTGTAACATCCCCCATTTTTAAAAATTTTGTAAGGGCCTATTTGTAATGTAGGGACCTAAATATAAATATTAGAAATGTAATATGATTTATAAAAGATTCATATTATGTTTTTTTTTTTAAATGGCGGATATGTGTCACTAGCTAACCCAATGATGCCACCTAAGTTTGTTCTGTGGATGACACATAAATCTCTTTCATGCATGCTTGCCACCTTGCAATCCTTATATTCACCAAATCTAATGCATTAGAGGAGAAATTAAAGGAGAAAAACTTAAGAGTTGTAGCCAACGTGGGTTTGCGAGGAGAAGGGAAGAGGAATTGAAATAGAAGAAGGAGAAGAAGCTTTATTTTGCTTGAGGTTTTGTATCAATTCCCCCTATTTGGGAATCAAACTTTTTAAAAACAAGTGTTCTAACCCCTTCCAACATAAATCTTGATCTCTGATTTCATCTTAATTTTGAAAACTATGGAAGATTTTAGCTTCATATTTCTGTCATTTGGGAATAAAACTATGAATCTAGAATTTTTTGAGATTTGACCTTTCTGTATTATTCTAGCCATAACTTTATGTACAAATTCTTGATTCTAGAAAAAAAATAAATGCATATGAAAATAGACTCATAGCTCTTTCTTTTGATACAAAGATTGATAAATTTGGAGTCTATTTACCTACCGAAACTATTATTTCAATTAACCCTATGAAATCTGTAAAATAGAGACTGTCAGTTTTGACCTTTCAGTACTCTCTTACTTATAACTCTTTGTTGAAAACTCTGATTTATATGAAACCTGATTTATTGAAAACTAGACTCATAAAAATTTCTTTGAATATCTGATTTGAATGATTTGGAGTATAAATTATTATTTAATTATCTATTCTAATCAACTCTATGAATTCTATAAACCAGAGATAATGTTCTCTGACCTTTGGTTACTAAATTGTTTATAACTCCTTGTGGGAAACTACTATTCATACAAAACTTGATTTATCTAAAACTAGATTAATACATATTTCGAATGACCCTAATTTATATAATTTAGAGTATAATTGGTTATCTAAATAATTCATATAATGTGCCTTTCAAATTATGTCAGAATCAAGCTTTTATCGATTTTGCCTATTCTTGTTTCGTCTCTTTGGAAATTGATTTCGACTAAAATCCATACTTCAGTTGAGCTTTATATTATTACTTCAAATTCTTGTATACTCTTATCTTACAAGTATTTGCATACCTGAATATGTTATGTAAACTTCATGTTTGTATCGTAATGTTTCGTATAGACACATGCATTCTACTGTTCCGCATGTGTTTTCGATATATGTCAACTTTATTGTTCATAATACTCTTTTATACTCTAGTGTTTATAGGATTATTTGGACCTTTACTAGAAATAGTAAAGGGATTATATGGACCTTTGCTAGAAATGGTAAAGGGATTATCTGGACCTTCACCAGAAATGGTAAAGGGTATATGCTTAGAGCCCGCGATGCTTTGCTGGCCTCCTCTTGTTTCATCCAAACGTGGATAGATGATGCTCCCAAACGTGGGAGATTATGTTTGGGATCCCACTTCACCTTCTATCTATTTGATATGATATCCAGAGCTTTGGTTATATACTTCTATATGTGCTTTGGATAAGAATGAAATATATACAACATCATATGCGACGTTTGAGCTTCTGTTCATATTTGTTCTTTGATATGTTCTGAAATATTTCATTTGTTATTGATATGCTCCAAAATATTTTATATACCCTTGATATACTCTGAAATGCTTCATATGTCATTGATATGCTCCGTAACATTTCACACGCCGTTGATATGTTCCGAAATGCATCCTATGCCATTGATATACTCACTAAGTTGCCACTTCCAAGTAGACTCGTATCACTTATGCTTTTAATTGGTATTCTGTTGGGAAATGAAGTGGATAATCTACTCTCAGTAGTACTAATCATCATTGGTGAGGATTTGACAACTATTGTCTTCTAATATCTTCTAAGGATCTTTGAACCTATGCAGAGCTCCTCTGCTGGATAGATAAGAGAATTGGGGTACTCGGTTTCACCCATTCTCTTAAGAGTTGAGAAGGTAATGGTTACTTGACTTCACCCGCCACCTCAAGGGTTGTACTCCATGCAACGAGCCAGTTACTAGCCTTCGCTTGCTCTTTGCTCACACTTCTGAAGCACTCAAAGTTGTTTGCACTCTTGCGTTGAGTTAGCTACTATGATTCACCTTCTCAATCAAACTTCTGGAATGCAGGTAGTTTTCACCCCAACTTGAAGTAAGTCTCTAATAGTTTTGGTCGCCTTTGGGATTGTACCGTCTTCTCCATCAACCCGGTCACCTACTCTACTGAGCAGCAAAGGTATAGCACTGCGTACTGCCTGCTTCGTTCCTTAGTTGTGCACTCTTGCATGACCCAAAGTCCTTCACTTTCGGCTATCTTAATGAGAATCTCGTTGACACCGGTTTTACAAAGTTCCTTGGCCTCTGCCCTTCAGCCTTGTCTCGGTACTTGGAGTTTGTCTTTGCATGCTCCACCTCCTCAGCCCCTTTCATGACCAAGCGCTCTCTGTCCATGAGAGCAAGGGATCAATGACTTTCACAGAAGTCCCACCTCTGCGTACTATGGCGCTGCCATGCCCTTGGCCCTACTATCCATGGCCTCGCATCTACATCCCTTTTCTTCATGATCAGTAGATATGTCTCTATGGCACTCCTCTGAGTCCACCTCCATTCTAACTGATGCTTGATTTTGGGTAGCTAAGTCCCTCTGAACTCATCGTCGCTTCCCTGCCCCTTTTGACCCTTTGCTTCAACACCTTTGTGTTCTCCAAGCAGCTCCCTTTGGTCGATGGAAAGACAGACTACAACTCCCATGCATAGCCTCTGCCATCACGTTGTAGGGTTTGCACTGATTCTGTTCTCCTTAGCTTCCTTGGTAGCAACGTTCGCTTACTAGATCTTGTCCTCTGATTTGCCGGGCTCCCTTAAGCGAATATGGGCTCTGGAGCAGTCCAACTCTCTAGCTTCTTCGATCATACCTCTGCATGATCAAGTCCCTCCCATGGGACTCACTAGTACTTGCATTCGAACTTTTCCCTCGGTGGAACATAGCCCCCATATGCTGATGACCAAGGTTTTCATCCGATGTAAAATTCGATGCACGCATGGAAGACTCGCCTCTATAGTACCATGACCTTCACTCCTTGAATCCATAGCCCTTCTTGTCGTCGTGTTGTTCACCAAAGTGGAGCTTCCAGTAGCTCTCGATCATACATCCGTATGATATAGTCCCTCATGGGACTTTCTCATGTTTATCGCATTGCCACGAACTGTTCCACCATGATCCGCTGCACCCTGTTGCCTCCTGGTGACATCTCTATTGTATTCTGATCCTTGTGGGATGAATTCGAATTGTGATCCCTCCATGTGTGGCCTCTGCTAATACATCATAGGGTCTCTTCCACCTTTGATTTTGTTCGCTCCTTTGGCAATCGACCTTCATCCACCCACTCTTGGGTCACACCTAGATGAAGCACCGCTCTAGGATAGTCCATCGCCTAGTAGCTCCCGAAATCCACCGACTTCGCTGCAATTAGTGCACCATTTTCTGGATCCTGGGCCTCTACCCCTACCAGCACAATCTTCGCTGCGCACCGCTTCCTTTAAGCAACTTAAATGGCAACATTGTGGCATATTCTTCAAGAGGACCCGCCTTCACGTCCTCTTGCCCCGTGCCAAGGCCTATTGAACCTAACTTTGCCTCTGTAAGTTGAGTCGCCTTAGTTCCTCCATCAAATGCTTCTCCGAGATAAGGTGTATGTGCCCAAAAGCTCCCTTCGTCTTTGGGAACCATACAAGATGAGTCCGCTCCGTCAGAATGAAGGACCATGGAACAACATGATCCTACTCTTGCCTCTACAAGAGTTTATGTCCTTGACCTCTACCCAAGGAAAGCTTTGTGCCTCCGCTCCATATTCCATCTTCTATGCTGGCTCACTTCATACGGCTTGGGTACTTCACAAAGTTACACCTAAGTTACTCCGCTCCTCATTTTGCATTGAGTTGATTGTGGCCCTCGTGCCCATCATTCCACGGGTCATCCCTCCCTTGAGTCTGATCTCCATATCGACTCTAAGTTTGCCTTCATTTATGTTGCTTTGGGTCGCTCCCCCACTTGATCTCATAATGCATCCACTAATGCATTCTCTCAAGCGAGATCATGCGATGACTCCTCGCCACTCGCTCGGTCCATTGAGCTTCGTGGAGTTGTTGTTTTTGAGGTACTCCTCAAATTGTGCGGTCCGTTGCACATGATTCTCCTACTGGAGAGCCATGACTTATCCCTCCTGGATATCTATCCCTTTGGAGCAACATCTCTCTTTGTTTAAGAGACCACTATCCCCTTGGACTATTCTGATTTGCTGAACAAACTATGCATTGTTCTGCCTCCTGCAAATGCACTTGCTAGCTTGCGACTCCACATCAATATAACCCCCGCTGCACCACTCAAGGCCTAGCAACTGTTAGGATCGGAGCGGCACTAAGAGGGGGGGGTGAATTAGTGCAGCGGATTAAAACTTCGATTTTAACAAAATATTTCGTACGATAAGAACGGAACTTGAAAAGTTTAACTTGAAAGCGTATTCTTAAAGTTGCGCAACAAGGGTAATAAGGAACTAAAGCAGTAAGAAGATTTGCAGTAATGTAAATGACAATAATAAAATGTAAACCAGAGATTACTCCGATTTTTAGAGTGGTTCGGTCAAATGACCTACTCCACTTGCGATTCCCCTCTTCGATGAGGCTCCCACTTTCCACTAGCAAATCTCTTGAATTGGAAGGGTAAACACCCCTCTTACAACCTTTTACAAGCAGTTCAACCTCTTACAAATTTTCAATAAGAAAGAAGGAGGAGAACTCTCTAGCAAATTGAAAACAAGACTTGCTAAGACTTTCTAAGACTTTTCTCTCAATCAAAATGCTTCTCAAAAAGTTGTTCTCTCAGTTGAGATTAGAGGGGTATTTATAGGCCTCAAGAGGATTCAAATTTGGGCTCCAAAATTTGAATTCTCTTTAGGTTCCCGAATGCTGGAGGTGCCACCGCCCAGCCAGGCGGTGCCACCGCCCAGCGCTCTGGTGCTGGACGGTGCAACCGCCCAGCCAAGGAGGTGTCACCGCCCAGCTCTCGGTTGCTGGGCGGTGCCACCGCCTAGCACTCCGATTTCACTGGTTTGGCTTAATTTAAGCCCAAACCATATCTGACTTTGGGCCCAGTTGGCCCCTAACCAGGATATAGGATTATCTCTTAATCCTAATCCTAATTACAAGTGAACTATATAACAAAAACACATCCTAAGCAAGCTTTCAACCGCGAATGTCGAGTCTTGTTTCGGCGAGCTTTCCGACGAGCTTCTTCCGACGGACTCCCATCAAGCTCCCGATCTTGTGATGACTTTAACGAGTAGCCGAGCCTTCTTGGTGATCTCCGTGAACCTCCGACGATCTCTTCGGCGAACTTCCGAAAATTCCGATAGGTTCCCGATTTCTTCTCGGTTGGTTCCGGCAGCATCTCCGACGATTCTTCGGACTCTTAAACGTCCATCGATCTTGACTCCGGTATTCTTGCTTTGTGTTTTCTGGTTATCGTAGTTAATCCTGCACACTTAACTCAATAATATTGATTAGATCAATTAACCCATCAATTGATTTCATCATCAAAATCCGAGATTCAACAATCTCCCCCTTTTTGATGATGACAATCAATTGATGACGGAGTTAAACATAACTCCCCCTATCTATATGCCATATTATGAGAAGATGAAAACACTTGAATTTCATCCATTGAATTCAAGCATAAACTGATAAGTTCTTACCGTAGAGCTTATCGTTATTCTCATTAAGAAATAGTAAATGCGAAACTTCGATGAAAATCATAAGTCAAATGATATGGGACAATTTTTACTACGATAGGAGATAAAGATTTTCAACATGAATTTCATGATATCGATGTAAGGCATGTTTTCAATATGATCAATCAATCTTGTGATATTCTCAAGGATTTTGCAAGGCATATAAGACATTCATATCACACAAGCTTTTGCAATTCATATAAGTCATGCTATTAAAATGATACAAGTCATCACTTTTCTCCCCCTTTGTCATCAACAAAAAGGGAATGAGACTTGAAGCACATAATTTATCATACAAAGATTTTATCATTGATCATACATCACTCATCTATATTATCATTGATCATACAAAGATTTTATCATTCAAAATTAAGTATGCTAAAATATTTACGCAGAGTTCATCTTAAAGGAAAATTCAGCATTCATCCATATTATCAAATCTCTTCTTTTTATAAATAACAAAAATTGTAGATGTACAAAGAAGAGATTGGGATAAGAAAAAAATTTTAAGTAGTAACTCCAATAAGTCAAGATCATAATTCGAATACAAATCCATTCAAATTCAATTCGTCAACTTGAAACTCATAATCAAGCCATCAAAATCAATTTCGAGATTCAAAATATCATAAAATCATTAATCTTGATCAGATGGAAGCGGTGTTTGACTCCAGATAGGATAAGATAATTTAACAAGTCACCGAGGAATGGAGAGAGAATAAAAAACTTTATAGAAAATCCATTCAAACAAGTTTATTCTTAGGGACAATTTAACATACCTAATTCCCTTCTAATGAATTCAAATTGGTCTTCATTCAAAGCTTTTGTAAATATATCTGCAAATTGATGCTTCGTGTCAATGAATCCTAGAACAACATCATTGTTAAGGACATGATCGCGTATGAAATGATGCCTAACGTCGATGTGCTTAGTTCTAGAGTGCTGAATTGGATTTTTAGTAAGACATATGACACTAGTATTATCACATTTTATGGGAATGTTTTTAAAGTGAATTCCATAGTCTTCTAATGTATTTTTCATCCAAATGACTTGTGCACAACATGCTTTTGCAGCAATGTATTCGGCTTCCGCCGTAGATAGTGTAACTGAATTTTGTTTCTTGGAAGTCCAAGAAACAAGTGCATGTCCTAAAAATTGACATGTTCCGGATGTACTTTTTCTATCGATCCTGCATCCGCCAAAATCGGCGTCTGCATAAGCTATTAGATCAAAATTTTCAGATTTTGGATACCACAATCCAAAATTTGGAGTTCCTTTAAGATACCTAAATATTCTTTTAACACTCTTTAGATGAGATAATTTAGGATTAGATTGAAACCTAGCGCAAAGTCCTACACTAAACATAATATCTGGTCTAGTCGCGGTGAGGTAGAGTAGACTACCTATCATTCCCCTATATGTTTTTTGATCGAAATTTTCACTATTTTCATCCATATCTAACTTAGTTGCAGTACTCATAGGGGTGTTTATTGCTTTTGAATTATCCATGTTAAATCGTTTTAACAATTCTAATGTATATTTGGATTGGTTAAGAAATATACCATCACTAAGTTGTTTGATTTGTAATCCTAAAAAGAAGGTTAATTCACCCATTAAACTCATTTCAAATTCATGACTCATACATTTGGCAAATGATTCACATAGTGATTCATCCGAAGAGCCAAAAATAATATCGTCAACATAAATTTGCACAATAAGAAAATTATTTTCAAAATGTTTAATAAACAATGTAGTATTAACCTTGCCTTTGGTAAAATTATTTAAAATAAGAAAGGAACTAAGCCTTTCATACCAAGCTCTAGGAGCTTGTTTCAAGCCATAGAGAGCTTTAGTCAATTTGAATACATGATTAGGAAGAAGAGAATTTTCAAATCCGGGAGGTTGTTCGACATATACTTCTTCGGAAATAAAACCATTCAAGAAAGCACTTTTAACATCCATTTGAAATAGTTTAAAATTATTACTACTAGCATAGGCAAGGAGCATCCTTATGGCTTCTAATCGAGCCACGGGAGCGAAGGTTTCTTCGTAATCGATACCTTCTTCTTAGTTGAAACCTTTGGCCACTAATCGAGCCTTGTTTCTAACCACGATACCATTTTCGTCTTGCTTGTTTCTAAAGACCCACTTAGTACCTATGACTAAGTGGTCACTTGGTCTAGGAACAAGCTTCCATACCTCATTCCTCTCAAATTGGTTCAATTCTTCTTGCATTGCAATGACCCAAAAATCATCTTTTAAGGCATCGTCAATGCATTTAGGTTCAATTTGAGAAAGGAAAGCGGCGTTAGCACAGAAATTTTTGAAAGAAGAACGAGTTTGAACCCCTTTTGATGTATCTCCTATAATTTGCTCTTTTGGATGAGCATCTACATACTTCCATTCTTTTGGTAAAGAAATTTCGGAAGAAGATGCATTCAAATGGCTATTTTGAGGAGAGGGTTCATTTAAATTCAAATTATCAAAACCAAAATCATCATCAAAATCATTTTTCTTTAAATCAGAAATTTCATTAAAAACTACATGAATAGACTCTTCTATTACTAAGGTTCTTTTATTAAAAATCCGAAAAGCCTTAGAAACGGAAGAGTAACCAAGAAAGATGTCTTCATCGGATTTAGCATCAAATTTACCTAAGGCATCCTTTTCATTTAAAATAAAGCATTTACAACCGAAAACTTTAAAATAAGAAATATTTGGTTTTTTGTTATTCCATAATTCATAGGGAGTTTTTGATAGAGATGGTCTTATTAGAACCCTATTCATGATGTAGCAAGCCGTATTTACGGCTTCGGCCCAAAAATATTTGGGTAAACTATGTTCATTTAACATAGTTCTTGCCATTTCTTGTAGGTTTCTATTTTTTCATTCAACTACACCATTTTGTTGAGGATTTCTTGGAGTTGAGAAGTTGTGATTGTATCCATTAACTTCGCAAAAATTTTGAAAGTCATGGTTTTGAAATTCACCACCGTGATCACTCCGAATTGATGAAATCATGAAGCCTTTTTCGTTTTGAGTGAGTTTACAAAATTTAGAGAAACACTTGAAGCAATCACTTTTGTGAGCTAAGAAATAGGTCCAAGTGTATCTAGAGTAGTCATCCACAATCACAAAAGCATATTTGCTTCCACCTAGACTTGTTGTATCAATTGGTCCAAATGGATCAATTGTAATGGTCTAGTGGTGCTAATTTGATTTTTTGGTTTGAAGCTTGTTTTTATTTGT
>NW_027021343.1:34563-69451 GCF_036884655.1 Musa acuminata AAA Group | reverse complement strand
AAGTGATTGAAGCCGAGTTTTCAAATTTTAGAGGGTGGCCTTTTGAGTTTTGGGATAGTGTATGTGTTCTAAATGATCTAATTATCAATAACCAAATCCTGAAGCAAGGTCATAATTCAAAGTATGTGATAATCTGGATTAGATTGTTGATTACATTTTAATTTTATGGATTTTAAGACAAGTTCACACCTCTTGTTTGTGATAATTTGGGGCGAGTGACAAAGGCGGTATCGGAGCATGATTTAAGGATTACTAAGATATTTGATTCATTTGATTTACAAAATTATATTGAGGTTTAGTAAATTATATAGAGATCGATGAAAATTTTATTTGATGTCTTGTAGGAATCTAGGATGTCATCGAAATTTGGTCTTCTTGCTTCATCTTCTCGTGGGTCCTGTTGTCACCTCCATGCTCTCGTTGCGTGTCCTCGTGTAATTACATCATAATCATATTAATGCAAATCCTAATAATAATAATGTCATCAATGATATTATGATTATTAGATGAAAATTATGATTTGATTGTTATAAGAAATGGGCAAGACTCAATGATATTGATGGCCTCTATCTATGTGTAATCTGATCTCATTCACAAATTTAAAAAGGATAACTATGAGATCCACATTTAATCTACTTGAGGAATGAAGTAGAAAAGTGATTGAAGCCGAGTTTTCAAATTTTAGAGGATGGCCTTTTGAGTTTTGGGATAGAGTACGTGTTCTAAATGACCCAATTATCAATAACCAAATCTTGAAGCAAGGTCATAATTCAAAGTACATCATGCATTTTGGTAGCACTAAGATGTGTAGAGATCTCCAAATTCATTATTCGTGAGAAGGTTTGAAGAAGGTTAAGTTTAATTTGTATAATGATACGACCTAGTGATCAATGTTAGTTTTGTGGTTGTATAGATTCTCACACTTGTGGATTTATGATGTGGTTTTCGTTTAGTTGAGTTGGCTTTCGATTTTATCAATCTTTGAGTGATGTGACGTATGATTATAACTACAAAGTCTTATGAATTGTGGATTATGGGTGTGAATTATGACTTGAATGATTTTTAATGTCCTCAAATTTAGTTTAGATTTTCTATTAGATTGTTGAATAAATTTTAATATTATGGACTTTAAGAAAGGGTCGCACCTCCTGAATGTGATAATTCGGGGGGCGTGACAAAGGTGGTATCAGAACATTATTTGAGGATCACTGAAAGATATTTGATACATTTGATGTGCCAAATTATATTAAGATTTAGTAAATTAAATAGCGAGCGATGAAAAAAAATTTTTGATATCTTTTACGAATCTAGGATGCCAAGGACATCTGGTCCTCTTGAGGAATGATGTCGGATAGGTAGTGAAGTCAAATTTTTAAATTTTAGAGGATGGCTTATCGAGATCTGGGATAGACTGTGTGTTCGAAATGACCCAAATTATGATTTGAATATTATGAGAAAAGGGCATGACTCAATGATATTGCTGAACTCTATCTATGTGCAATCTAATCTCATTCAACAAATTTAGAAAGGGCAACTATGAGATCCACATTTAATATACTTGAGGAATGAAGTAGAAAAGGGATTTAAGTCGAATTTTCAAATATTGGAGGATGGCCTTTTGAGTTTTGGGATAGTGTATGTGTTCTAAATGACCCAATTATCAATAACCAAATCCTGAAGCATGGTCATAATTCAAAGTATGTAATAATCTTGATTAGATTGTTGATTGCATTTTAATTTTATGGATTTTAAGAAAAGTTCACACTTCTTGTTTGTGATAATTTGGGGCGAGTGACAAAGGCGGTATCGGAGCATGATTTAAGGATTACTAAGATATTTGATTCATTTGATGTGCAAAATTATATTGAGGTTTAGTAAATTATATAGAGATCGATGAAAATTTTATGGTTTGAAGATGTGTAGAGATGTGTAGAGATCTCCAAATTTATTATTCGTGAGAAGGTTTGAAGAAGGTGATTGCGATGTATGCTTCAAAGTGTTTGACTTATCGGCAAATCGAAGCAGAAACTTGCTACAACCAACGTAGGCTTGATAAGAGAAGAGAAGAGGAATTGAAGTAGAAGAAGTTTTGCTTTGGCTTAATGTTTTGGATCAAATCCTCACATTTGTGATTCAAATGTTTCTGAGGCTAGCGTTAAATGTTTTTGTTGTATAAGTACACTTTGCGTCTAACTAATTGTTGATGGTGATTATGAACTTATGTGTTTTGTGGAGTCTTTAAAAGACTTCTCATGTTTAGGATTTTAGAATGTTAAGTTTAATTTGTATAATGATACGATCTTGTGATCAATGTTAGTTTTGTGGTTGTATAGATTCTCACACTTGTGGATTTATGATGTGGTTTTCGTTTAGTTGAGTTGGCTTTGGATTTTATCAATCTTTGAGTGATGTGACATATGATTATAACTACAACATCTACTACTCCTTTTAATTAGAATAAAATGAAGAAGGAATTGGATGTCCATGAAAGAGGAGGAGACATCAAAGATGAAGTTGGTGGTAGGGCAGTTGAGCGACAGACAGCATAGAGACACTTGCAAGTTGTGATCCATTACACATCGAGGAATGGTGTTTAAAGAAAAAACATGTTATGACCCTTTTTCTGAGCTTTTGAATAATGTTTATTGAGTCTGTTTAGTCCAGTTGTGTATTGAGTCGATTTGGTTCAATTAGAGTCAAGTAGAGGTTTATTTAATATTTATTTATTATTAGAGTTCAAGTCCTGATTGACTCTGGGTGGAACTCTATAAATAGGGATGTAACTGCTTTTTTCAAAAATCTATGAAAAATACTATTTTTGTCTTGTGACAAACCCTAGGAGGCCGATCCCCTCGAAGCGATCAAGGAGGGCCGATCCCCTCGAAGAGATCAAGGAGGGTCGATCCCCTCGAAGTGATCAAGGAGGGCCGATCCCCTCGAAGTGATCATTATCATCCCCATTTCTATCAGAGCATTTTCATTTCTTCCATTTCTTCTACGATAAGATCTTAGGGTCTTATCATTTGGTATCAGAGCCTACGATAAGATTTTAGGGTCTTATCATTTGGTATCAAAGCCTACAATAAGACTTTAGGGTCTTATCATTTGGTATCAGAGCAACGATCCTCGGCGTAACCCGCTGCAACCTTACTTCCCTTCTTCCCCACCACCACTACAAGGCAACTCTTTCTTCACCGTTGTCGCTGTTTCCCCGGCCAACGACCTTCGACCACCGCTCAACCTTCTCGCTGTCTCATCTCGCTCAAAAAAAAAAAAAAAAAAAAAAAACAAAGGAAAAAAGAAAAGAAGAAACACGAGAGGAAGAAGAAGCCGCAGCCACCCCTGCGTCCCCTACTTCCGGCCAGCCCACCCGCCGCTGCTGCTCACGGCCAGCGCCCACCATCGCCCCGCTTCCCGGCCGGCGACCACCACCGCCGCTGTTACCCGGCCAGGAGACGACGCTGCCAGCGTCCATCCCAGCCCTACTGCCGCCGCCCGCCTCCCCTTGCGTCGCAACGCAGCCGCTCGACTCTTCTCCTCGGCGATCGTTGGTGACGCTGCTCCCAGCCGCGCCACCACCGCTGCCTCTCTACCGCAACCCTAGCCGAGCCCCCCCCTTGGGTCGCAGCCGCAGCCGCCTGTTGCCGCAGCCCCTCGTTGCAACGGTTGCAGAAACAGAGTTCCTCTGTTGCCGCAGCCCCTCGACGATCGCAGCCGCGCCTCCACCAGCCGCGCCGCCTCCAGCACTCCTCTTCCCCTCCAGCGCCGTCGCCGACTAGCCGACTCATCACCGCTGCGGGCCACCGTGCGACGACCGCCGCACGCCTCCCAGCAGCCGATCCTCCTTGCTCTGCATCCGTAGTGCCAGAAACAGGGCAACTCACCGGTTGCCCTTGTTCCCAACCGTGACACCGCCGACTCCTCCTTCTCCACCGCTGCCGCTGCTTCTCGGCCGCACGATAACCGCCGCGCCGCCGTTGCCAGCATCGCCAGCGGCTCCGGCTGTGGTGCGATAGAAACAGAGCACCCTGTTTCCCATCTCCAGCATCGCAACTTCCCGGCCAGCGACGACGCTCGCTGCCTTTTTCTCCACCGCCAACGCTGCGCTCCGGCCAGTGACCACCGGTGCTGCCAGCCACCGCAGCCTTCTCCTCAACCGCTCGTGATCCTTCCGGCCGACTCCTTCGGTGGTGCGACAAAAACAGAACCACAATGCAGCAACAAAAACAGTGGCACCCTCTGCTGCCGTAGCCGTCGATTGTAACCACCGTCGTCGCTCCCGGCCAACGACCAACCCCTCGTTCTGCAGCAGTCGCCCTCCAACAGCGAACGCAGCAACAGCAGCAAGTACGCTGCCTTGCCTCAACCCCAGCAGCGCACGCAACATCGATTCCTCTTCTCAACCTCGGTCGCATCAACGCTGCCTCCCCCTTGCTTAGCATATTCTGCCACAACCACAGGTTGCCATCACCGCAGCCTCAACCCCGTTGCTCGGCTTTGGGTCGCAGCAGCTACAGCCACATCAACGCAATCGCCTTCCAACCCCGGCGCTCTCACCTCACGCAGCGATAGAAACAAGGCAGCTACTCTTCCTCCAACGCAGCGACCGCAGCACTGTCCTAGGCATCCACCTCCTCGGTAACTTCGCATCTACAGTGTCGATGCCCTTGACCGACACCAAAAACAGGAGTTGAGATTACAGATTTGCAGTCTTACGCAATGGCCATTGATAACTCGGTGAAAGCACAAATGGAAGCATTGGAAATCAGAATTGAGAATCGACTGCAAGAAACACTTAATGATTTCAAAAAGAGCCTAATGGAGAGCCTCAGCAAATTTCAACAAAATGGGGGCTCAAGTTCTACATTGCACAGATCTGGAAATACTAGTAAAGGGCCCCAAGATTGTGACACAATCTACTCATACATGAAGGTGGATGGACAGCTCTCAAAAATTTGTCAGACTTCTACAGTGTTGGAATATCAAAGCAGGTTTGAAAGATTATCAAATCAAGCTAGAGATTGGTCGGAACGACAACTTCTGGATACATTTATTGAAGGTCTTATTCTAGAGATCCGGTGTGAAGTTAAGGCTCGTCAACCACGCACTATGATAGCTGCGATCTCATTCGCACATCTACATGAGAAAAAAATCAACAGGGAAAATCATGGAAACAGAAGTGACAATCACCAGATGATCAATATGCCACCCACCATATCTATTCCCAACCAAAGCCTTGACACCCGAGGACTAACCCAAGAAGAACTCAAGAAAAATTCAGCAAAGGGTTTGTACTATGATGAAAAGTGGAGTATGGAGCACCAACATAAACAAGGGCAGCATATGTTGATTGAGCCAATTGGAGAGGAACCAAAAGCAGAAGAGTTGGATTCCGATCATGAAGGTATAAATTCTAATGAAGATGTTGAACCTACCGTACATACAATGCATATATTAGCCGACTACTCTAACCTGCAAACTATGAAAGTTGGCGAAACTCTAGAACATCAGCCTATTATAGTTTTGATTGATAATGGTAGCACTAACAATTCTATGGACAGTGAGACTGTTGACCGATTGGCCCATCACATTGAAGACTATGATAGATTCGAAGTAAAGATCATTAATGGACTGATTTTCACTTGTGATAGCAAAGGTTCAAAGATAAAATTGATTATACAGGGCCAGAAGTTTTATGCAAAAATTACTACACTGAAAGATCGACCTGTTGCTTACACTCTCGAAAAGTGGAGACCATACTTACTTGATCAACAGGTTGTGATGCGTTGCAGATAGTCTATGGCTAAAGTGTTGAAAGAGAAGCTCCCTGAGATTGATGCTACTCAGCCTTGAGGACAAGGCTGATTTGAAGAGGGAGGAACTGTTAGGACCCTTTTTCTGAGCTTTTGAATAATGTTTATTGAGTCTGTTTAGTCCAGTTGTTTATTGAGTCGATTTGGTTCAATTAGAGTCAAGTAGAGGTTTATTTAATATTTATTTATTATTAGAGTTCAAGTCCTGATTGACTCTGGGTGGAACTCTATAAATAGGGATGTAACTGCTTCTTTTCAAAAATCTATGAAAAATACTATTTTTGTCTTGTAACAAACCCTAGGAGGCCGATCCCCTCGAAGCGATCAAGGAGGGCCGATCCCCTCGAAGTGATCAAGGAGGGCCGATCCCCTCGAAGTGATCATTATCATCCCCATTTCTATCAGAGCATTTTCATTTCTTCCATTTCTTCTACGATAAGATCTTAGGGTCTTATCATTTGGTATCAGAGCCTACGATAAGATTTTAGGGTCTTATCATTTGGTATCAGAGCCTACAATAAGACTTTAGGGTCTTATCAAAACACCCACTAAAATAACAAAATAAACAGCGGATACCATCCTATTTTAGGTGTTTGGCATCCCGGTTTAAGCACAAACTGATCAATACTGTTTGAAATTTGCGGTCAAAGATAGTACACAAGTCATGGTAAATAATGGTTAGTTCGGACTGTTCCATAATAAATTAAATTTCCTGATGTAAGTACAAATGGGAACGAAAGATGGTGTAAAAGGAATGGGGAATTTTAACTCTCAACAGATGAAGTAGGATGGTAGATAAAGAGAAATGGGATGGAAGATATGCAATATCCAAGTGCTCCAACAGCCAAGGAACTAAAGGTTGGACACCTGCCTTGCATCATTATCCACTTAGTGCAGTAGTATGAGCTTGAAGTGTTGTTACAAACCAATAAGGTACTACACATTTTGTAAAATTAAGCAGTTGGCCTGATATGGTACACTTTGTAAGGATATGCTGTGATATTTGGATGCATGCAGAAAATTGATTGACCAATCACTGAGATAGTTTAAACAATTCCATTTTCTGAAATATCAGAGAACTTTTTTTAAATAAATAATTGGGTGTTTGATAAGATCCTAAAGTCTTATCGTCGCTCTGATACCAAATGATAAGACCCTAAAAGTCTTATCGTAGGCTTTGATACCACATGATAAGATTTTAGGGTCTTGTCATTTGGTATCAGAGCAACGATAAGATTTTAGGGTCTTATCATTTGGTATCAGAGCAACGATCCTTGATGCAGCCCGACGCAGCCTTGCTTCCCTTCTTCCCCACCACCACTACAAGGCAACACCTTCTTCACCAGCCACCCCTGCGTCCCCTGCTTCCGGCCAGCTCACCCGCCGTTGCTGCTCTCCGGCCAGCGCCCACCATCACCCCGCTTCCCGGCCGGCGATCACCGCCGCCGCTGTTCCCCGGCCAGGAGACGACGTTGCCAGCGTCCATCCCAGCCCTACTGCCACCGCCTGGCTCCCCTTGCGTCGCAACGCAGCCGCTCGACCTCTCCTCCTCGGCGATCGTTGGTGACGCTGCTCCCAACCGCGCCACCACCGCTGCCTCTCCACCGCCGCCCGCCTCCCCTTGGGTCGCAGCCGCAGCCGCCGATTGTCGCCCTCCTCGCGGCGACCGAAATAGGGCAACTCACGGATTGCCCTTGTTCCCAGCCGCGTCACCACCACTTTTCCCAGCCGCATCGCCGCCGCTCGATCACCCAGCCAGCGACCTCTTCTCCTTGCATCCCCATCTCGCTCGAGCGAGAAGGACCGCCGGCACCACAGCCGTAGCCGCCGGTTGCCGCAGCCCCTCCTTGCAGCGGTTGCAGAAACAGAGCTTCCTCTGTTGCCGCAGCCCCTCGTCGATCGCAGCCACGCCTCGAGCGTCGTCGCCTTCCAGTCGACCCACCACCACTGCCAGCCACCGTGCGGCGACCGCTGCTCGCCTCCCAACCGTCGCTCCCCCTTGCTCTGCCCCCTTGTGACCGAGAAACAGGGCAATCCTCTTGCTATTGTGAACACCGGTTGCCACCACCGTCGCCACTGCTGCCCAGCCAGCGACGACGCCGCTCGCCGCCCAGCCTGCCACGACTGCTGCTGCCAGCCACCGCAGCCTTCACCTCAACCCCCTCGATCTGCACTGTTGCTGCAGCCCCCTTGCTTTGCATCTTTGCCGCAGCCGCCGGTTGCCACCACTGCAGCCTCAACCCCGACCGCTTCAACGCCACCTCCCTCTTGTTCTACCTCCGCTGCTGCAGTTGTTGGTTGGCATCACCGCAGCCTCAACCCGGCTGCTCGGCGATTGCTTCCTTGGGTCACAACTGTCACCTTTCAGCCTCGGCGCTCTCATCTCACATAGTGACAAAAACACAGGGTAGCAACTCTTCCTCCATCGCAGCCACTGCAACGGCGAGTCCTTTCCGGCGCTGCCCCCAACCACATCACCATCGTTGCCTCCCAGCCCTCGGCAGCAGCGATCCCAGCGACTGCAACAAGCATCGTTGCCTCTCACCAGCGCCTCCTTCCGCAGTGTGACAGAAACAGAGCAACGTTGCCTTCCATCCACGCCGTCGCAGCCATCACAGCGGTGAGCCCTTGGCGGTGCTGCCCTAGCCGCACCACCATCGCTGCCTCCAAGCCCTCAGCAACAACGATCCCTCTACGCAGCGACCGCAACAAGCATCGCTGCTTCCCACGCGGTGACCGCAGCTACATCCCTGCATCCTCACAGCAACCCTTCATTCTCATAGTGTTGCCACCGACTGCGTCACAACAGCAGCACCGAATAGGGCAGTGATTGATGCCCTTGACCAACACCAAAAATAGGAGTTGAGATTACAGATTTGTAGTCTTACGAAATAGCCACCGATAACTCAGTGAAAGCACAAATGGAAGCATTGGAAATTAGAATTGAGAACCGACTGCAAGAAACACTTAATATATCAAAAAGAGCATACTGGAGAGCATTAGTAAATTTTAACAGGTGGGAGCTCAAGTTCTATGTTGCACAGATCTGAAAATATAGGAAAAAGGCCCCAAGATTGTGACACAAACTACTTACATATGAAGGTGGAATTTTCGAGATGGAAAGATGGAGATCTGACCAGTTGGATCTCTAGGGTAGAAAATTTTTTCTATTTTCACAGAACTCCAGAAGAATCCAAGGTGGAAATAGCCTCAATCCAGCTCGATGGAGATGCACTCCAGTGGTACGATTGGTATGAAACTGTTTACGGAGTTCCTTCGTGGGAGAAGTTCAAAAGAGGGCTTCTTGTTCGATTTGGCCCATCCGAATATGAGAATGTTGATGGCCAGCTCATCAAAATTTTTCAAACTTCTACAGTGTTGGAATATCAGAGTAGGTTTGAAAGATTGTCAAATCAAGCTAGAGATTGGTCGGAACGACAGCTTCTGAATACATTTATTGAAGGGCTTAATTCGGATATCCGGTGTGAAGTTAAGGCTCGTCGACCCCGCACTATGATAGCTGCGATCTCATTTGCACATCTATATGAGAAAAAAATTAGTAAGGAAAGATCAGCAAGGGATTTGTACTATGATGAAAAATGGAGTATGGAGCACCGATGTAAACAAGGGCAACTTCTGACGATTGAGCCAATTAGAGAGGAACCAAAAGTAAAAGAGTTGGACTCCAATCATCAAGGTATGAAAACTGATGAAGATATTGAAGCCATCACACATACAGTGCATGCATTGGTTGGCTACACTAACCCACAAACTATGAAAATCGGAGGAACTTTGAATCATCAACCTGTCACTATTTTGATTGATACAGATAGCACTAATAATTTTATGGACAGGAAAGTTGCAGCCCAATTAGCCCACCACATTGAAGGCTGTAATATATTCGAACCTGATGGACAGATTTTAACTTATGATAGCAAAGGCCAGGAATTTCTTGCAACGATTACTACACTGAAAGATCGACCTATTGCTTACACTGTCAAAAAGTGGAGACCATACTTGATCAACAGGTTGTGATGCGTTACAGATAGTCTATGGCTAAAGTGCTGAAAGAGAAGCTCCCCGAGATTGATGCTGCTCATCCTTGAGGACAAGACTGATTTGAAGAGGGAGGAACTGTTAGGACCCTTTTTCTGAGCTTTTGAATAATGTTTATTGAGTCTGTTTAGTCCAGTTGTTTATTGAGTCGGTTTGGTTCAGTTAGAATCAAGTAGAGGTTTATTTAATGTTTATTTATTATTAGAGTTCAAGTCCTGATGGACTTTGGGTGGAACTCTATAAATAGGGTTGTAACTACTTCTTTTCAGTAATTTATGAAAAATACTATTCTGTCTTTGGACAAACCCTAGGAGGTCGATCCCCTCGAATTGATCAAGGAGGGCCGATCCCCTCAAAGCGATCAAGGAGGGCCGATCCCCTCGAAGCGATCAAGGAGGCCGATCCCCTTGAAGCGATCATTATCATCCTCATTTCTCCCCTTTCTCTTCTCCTTTCTTTTACGATAAGACTTTAGGGTCTTATCATTTGGTATCAGAGCGAGGATAAAATTTTAGGGTCTTATCATTTAGTATCAGAGCCTACGATAAGACCTTTAGGGTCTTACCAGTGTTCCTCTGATCCGTCAATTGATTGAACAAACTTTAGTTTTGTCCTAGAGAGAACAAGAATTGTCCTATCTTGACTATTTGGTGAATCACTCAAGCAAGTTCAAATTTTCTACTCGGATTTTTAGAAATTAAGTTTCTATCAGACTATCAAACATGGTTCTTTCGTTGTTTATCATTTTTCAAACCTTTTGAGAGTTAAGGCCTCTTGATACAATGCCAGAAAGCAGAGCAAAGAACTAGCTTCTTCTTACGAGCTCTAGAAATGTGTATATGTGTTTTTAACGGACTTTGTTACTTTTTTGTCTTATAGTTAATCAGACATGGTCATGACACATGAATCTGATTATTTTGTATTTTTTCCATGAAAAGGGTAGATGCTTGAAGCTTTTACTGATGTACTCTAGAAGAGTTCAAAAGCTTTGCTAAATAGTTTGCCAATTTGTCTTACAGTACATGCAAGTATTCTCCCAATACAAAGATATCAAAGTTTTGCACTTTTCATCCATGGCGAATGTCTTCCGAGGGTTCAATGATGAGCTAAGCATTATCATACGTTTTTTTTTTTAGGTTAAAAATTCCTTTTCTATATTACTATTTTGTTCTAGATGATAACGTGATGAGTTGATTTAAGCAAGAGAAGTAAAATTTAGAAATCACGTGAAGAGGTACGTTGGAATGTGGTGCTGCGTGGAGAACCTTGTCCCTAGCCATATATACTATGACATATATTGGGATGAGAAACCAGAATGGAAACCTGAACCACCTTGAACTAGTCAAGATGTTAATCCACCTTGGAATTGAAACATTATATTTGCTTGTCAAAAGACCGTCGTCTGAAGTTTCAGACATAATTATACCTGTTGAAAGTATTATTCATCCTATAAATGAGAATTTTTTTATGTATTTTCTTGCTCAAAAGTTATTTTGTTTGTACGGAATAAAAATCGGGAGGTTCAGTTCCCTGAGGGAGCAATTTTGAGTGTCCATGGTTTTAACAGTCAACTTTTCAGTATTGTGTTTTTATTTATTTGTTCTCTCTCTCAAAGAAGTTGACAACTCAATGTGGCACTTTTGGGACGATGTGTATATTTTAGACAGATGAGGTTTTTAACGTCTTATGTTTTGTTTTTCTCTCTCTCACTCCCTCTCCCACTCTTTGTATATATACTATCATTCATTGATCATTACATCCTACTAATAAATCCTCCTTTTCTGAGGTAGAGGTAATTTGTAGTAACATTAGATGGATTCATATAAAGGATATTGTGTCTAAGAGGGGAGACCTCTTTAGATCTTTATCAACTTTATCTAACATATTTTGGAGTTTTTATTTTTTATTTTTTATGTATCTCATAATTTTTGTGAAGAAAATTGATATGTTGATTGTTGTTTTATTTCTTAATAGAAATTTAATTTTTGAAAAAAAAATCCTCCTTTTAAGTATTACAGAAGATGGGCTGCTCTATTTGGCCATCGGTGCATGTTTTAGTAGATCATGATTTCTTCGATGCTCTAATACTTAGTCTTGCTAACAATCTGATTCCTTCATCTCCCATCATAAGTCAGGTCGTAAAGCAGCGGTTCTAATTCATGTGTCTTAGATGCTTTTCAAAATATCGTTTGGCAACTATGTTGACGTTGATACTAATATAGAATGGTCCTCGTTTGTGGTCGATGATCTTCTCATTCATAACAGGGTTATCTTAGTTATTAATTTCTTATTGTAGCTTATTGACTGCACACTAGCAATTAGTAGTTCATTGCTTATAGCTTCATCAGATGCATAACATATGTGATGACCTATGATCTGTTTGCCCTATTTACTATAGGGAACTCTTTAGAGAAAAGTAATGAGGATAAACAAGCTCGTCCTGAACAGGCATATATTGGTGGAATAGCTTATAGTGGCTATGCACGAAAGGTCATAATTTCCACTAATTCAAGCAAAATTTGGCTAATTCTCTGCATGCATGCTACACTTTTTAACTGGTTTTCAAGATGAACTTTCTTTTACCAAGTTTATAGTCATTTTTCTGATCAATAGCATTACTACCTTGTATGTCTCAGAAATAGTTTCTTCCTAATTGGATTTTCGATCAACGTTCACGCATAGATCTGGTCAGTCAGGAATATATGTTTGTTGATTGGTTTCTTCTTCCTTTCTTCTTTTGATGAGTGTGGGGATTTGGAGATGTTCCCAAATTGCCATAAAATAATTCAAATCCATGGTCGAGTTGGTGAACAAACATGTATCATGATGCATAGTGTATTATATGGGACATTCAATATACGTTCCAAATAGATGTCTTCATTATATAATAGATTATTGATCTAGATGGTGTGGGTCGACATTTGTAATACCCTATGTATGGACCTTGGGTGATTGGGTTTTAATATACACACAACTACGAAATAAGTAAGATGCTCATTTTTGTCCAGTGTTACAGTGACACAAGCTAAAATTTTGAAGCTGCAATATTGAACTAACTGATGAAATGGTATGTAGAAAAAAAAAGGGTAACTTAGGCAAGCATACAGTTGCTGCTTTACATTGTATGTTCACATTATCCCTGGCTTTACAGCAAAGCTTGGTAGTCATAGATTTTTTATCAGTGAATATTGAAATTGTCCCTTACTGATAAATAACAAAGAGGTCTAAATGATAAATCACTTATTTCTTGTTGTTAACCACCTTTCTATGGCCTGTAGTATGTACATGTTGAGCCAGTGTATTGACTCCTGAGCATGTCCTGATTTTTTTATTTGTGATGGTTACTGAATTGAACAATTAGCATTATATTCAGCTTCTCTATTTTAATAGGAAACTTTACTATGTCATCGATGCAGAATGTCTCCTCTTAAGTTTATGGGATGTTTTATATTTAGTTAAATTCTTTTAAAGTTTTGCTATCAACAATGCTTGTTGTGTAATAAACTCGACAAATTTTGCAAGTTTTAAGTTTGGTCAAAAGATTTAGATTCTGCATTGTAGTTGGGTTTTCATTTTAAGCAAAAAGAGAATAGCTTTTCAGTTTCTTGGTTTGGGGTTACTGCTTCTAGGACTTGCACATCTTTCTTGATTGTAGACTTTTCTGTCACTCTAGTCATTACTAATCATAATGTGTTGCAGATTGTTGGAAAAATTTTGCACAAAATGCCCACCCAGCATGGTCATGCACACGCATAGAGGACCATCCGGATTACCTAACGGAGGCAATTAAAGCAGCTGACTTTAATAGGTCCTGTTAAGGGCTCTGCAGAGCTCAGATTTTGATGGTAACTATGAGATTGGTTGTGAGATGAGTATATAATTTACAGGCATGACTGAGTATGCTTGTCAGAACGGTCGTATGATGTGGTGTGCATATGTGTATGATGTTCTTGCTTATTGGAAGGGTTGAAGGAAAGCTCGTATTAGTTCCTTCTAACAGTAGTTGACTATCAGATGTCAACTACGATGAAACCCAGCTTCAAGCTCTCTCTCTGTTTGTCTGATTCCCTGGAATGATTGTACATTTCAAAAAATTTCCCTGCACAATTGACTGCAATAACTAGTGGCACATAATTTGCCTAGGATCTTCGGGAGTGCCTTCCAGGATAAAAATCAGCCTTATATAGTGTTCAACTATAATAGAAAAAACAATTGATGATATATGTTTAGCAAAAGAGTATAAGCTATTTGTTTTTGAACATTTGAAGTGTGGTTTATAAGGGCTAGAACTTGAGGTAAATTTTATTTGTTTATTTTTTGAAGGCTGATGGTGAATATTAATATCATTATGGAGTAAGTGATAATGCGTTAATGAACAAAATCACATAGTGGAAGTTGACCCTAAACTCCATACAGCATTGGTGTTGTTGATCTTATAAATTGGGTGCGCATGCTTTGTTGTTTTATAATTTTAACAAAAAATTTTAATAATTTTTGGAGTGAGTCGATGGAAGACCTTTGGCGATGTCCTTATTAAATTTATTTTTAAGCAAGAGTAGAGTTCTGTATTCTCTTCTTTTTTGAAAGAAGGAAGTTGACAATTTGTGGGTCATTTAATTGGTTGTAGGTTGTCGAAAGATACGATCTGCTAGCCATGCGAAACAAGGAACATTAATTATGTTAGGTTGTTCTTCCCAAGTTAATCATAAGTATAGATAGTTGGTTATATAGAAAAGGGTACCCTTTTTTTTTTTGTCTAATAGACAAGTTGTTGGAGGAAGTGGATATTGATGACACTGGCATGGGTGCAAGTTCAATTTTTATCATGGATGGAATATGGGTTTCTTGGTTGTCTAGACAAATCAAATATATTGTTTATCTAAGAAAATATATATCGGTGGGAAAGTAATTGAAACGTGAGAATAACATTTAAACATTGAAGGCTAGGTAAGGAAAGGAATTTGGGACTTGGATATCTTCCAGACTGTCTCCAAAATATTTTATCATTGTTCCACTCATCAACAGAAAGTGGCCACGTTTGGTGCACTTTCTGAATTCACACACATTAGACTGTCAAATGATATAAGAATGATAATATCACAAGGTTGAATAGAGTTCCAAATAGGAATGCTGCAGTGATTTTTGTGTTAGAAAGATAGGAAAAATTAAAGAGTAAGAAAGAAACATCGTAGGGCAATGATATAGATGAGAGTTAAGACCCGATGCTCCGATAAATAAACCAAGATACATCCTTATTTCTTTTACTTGTTAGTAATCCTTTTGGGAATGAACCCAAACAATTTCAGCTCAATATAGTATTCCAAGACTGCACGATGTCAGCTGGCATCATCTTTTTTCCTGGTTTTAAGAAGGTTGACTTACTATCTAAGAATTGACATCGCATTCCAATCAGTAAATGCATCTAATGCTTAGATCTCTAGATGAGTCAATAAAAAAAACTCTATTAATTGCACGGGCTTCTATTAATATCGGGTCTCGAGTTGGGCCAATGTAGGATGTGCTATCCCTTTAAGTAGAGCGACTCTATTGATGTGCAGTCACCTAGCTCACCCGGGAAGAAACAACGACTTATGTAGGGAAAAATAATAATAATTTAACCAAGTGACGACTAAACATAACATAACCAACTCTATTGTATTTTTACTGTGTCGACACTATCAAACGACGAAGTATCGCCATCGGGCATCGACTAAATGGATATGTGACAATTCATGCACTTGTCATATCTTTTCGCACTCCATTTCCACCGTGCTACGGTGATGATTTTTTTTTGTTTTTACACATATACCTTTTATCAATTTCACAATACTTTATTTATTTTAAAATTTAGATATAAAATAATTTATAGGTGAATATTTTTGGAATTTTTATTTTTATTAATTTATATTTTATATATATATATATATATATATATATATATATATATATATATATATATATATAAAGATAAACGATGACATGAATTATCGTTATAAATATACATATAATTGGAATGTGACGGTTGTTATCGTTCTTTGTAACGGTTGCACGTGCTCATACTGATTCTCCACGTTATAGAGAGAATTCAGTTACGATCATCCCGTATATTATATGTCGTTGTAGAGGGTAACACGATCAATTCATGACGATACCGTTATGTCACGTTGTCCGATGATGATTCTGTGTTCGTGATGTCTTTATGAAGACGGAGGAGGAGATTGTATTCCGTTACTGGATCGTTTCGAGCAACCCGGGCCTCGCTCTCATCGACCTGTGATACTAGACACTCCACTCCTATATATTCTCCTCTGTCCTCGTCGTCATATTTCTTGAAACGTCTCGTTTGTTCTGTGTCTTCGCTCTCTTGGAGCTATGCAGTTGCTTCCGAGTTGTTGTTGGTGATGTGATCCGTATCTTTACGCCAGGTGGCGTCCTTCGTGAGGTGAGCGGCACCGCGAGTCGAACATTTGCGCGAGGTAATACGTTCTTCGACCTTTCACATCTCGTCGGTTCCGACCGGCTTCCCCCGCGTGATTGGGTTCCACTGCGTCTCCGAGTGACGAAGGTAATCGGCGTAGCAACGGGTGATACAAGGACAGGTGGTAGACTTTTGGACACTGCCACGTGGACCTTTCACAAGGTATTGGTCATCGGTGCTTTGGTGAGATCCGACGGTAAGCGTATCATGTCGCATAAATTTTTCTTTACGGAACTTTGTATGCACCCACAGAGAAAATAGGAATCAGTGCCATTTAATACGCGAGAGGACCTCTCTCAGCCACGCATTGTCGCCTCCTCTACGCATTGTCTCCGAACAAAGAGGGAGCGGCTTCGGAAGGGTAAAACCTTAATCTCATGTGAATTCTTCCTTGATTTCTGGAGATTTTTGTCTATTTTCATGTTTTCTTCGTTTATCTGGTTGCTGATCGTGTATCTGACCGGATCGATCGGGTCCTGTGTCTTCCATTTTGGTATTTTCGAGTCGCTTTAAAGATATTTTCAAGTGTTTTCTCTACTAAATTATGGATCGGTGTGATCTTTGATTAAGCAATCTGTTAGACAGACATCTGTCCTTGTTTCCAGATCGGTATCATTCTCGTCTTTTTTGTGTTCATTTTTTGATCGATCTAGCGCTGGGAATCTTGTTTTAGAGACGGATATGGTGGGTATAAGGGTTGGTTGTTTAGATCAGGTAGATCTGCAACGGTTTTACGGGTGGCCTTGTTCTATATGCTTGATTTTCTTTGCTGACCGTTGTATGCACCCTAAGAAAAAAGAGGAATCACTGCCATTTAATTTCATCCCGTTCTTGCGTTTCTGTCGCCTCTCTCCTTTGTCTCCGAAAAAAGAGGGTGCCGCTTCGGAAGGGTAAAACCTTAATCTCATGTGAATTCTTCCTTGATTTCTGGAGATCTTTGTCTATTTTCATGTTTCCTTCGTTTATCTGGTTGTACCTGAGCGGATCGATCGAGTCCTGTGTCTATCATTTTGCTATTTTCGAGTCGATTTGAAGACATTTACATGTGTTTTCTCTACTAAATTATGGATCGGTGTGATCTTTGATCAAGCAATCCGTTAGACAGATATCTGTTCTTGTTTCCAGATCGGTATCATTCTCTTCTTTTTGGTGTTTATTTTTTGATCGATCTAGCGCTGGGAATCTTGTTTTAGAGACGGATATGGTGGGTATAAGCGTTGGCTGTTTGTAGTGGAAACCGTTAGATCAGGTAGATCTGCAATGGTTTTAGGGGCGGCCTTGTTCTTTACGCTTGATTTAGTATATTAATCGCATCTGATCTCCTTTTTTATAAGGATTGTAGGCTGTTTCAGGGTTCTGGTTTGCAAATTTGGTCCCTGATAGCTTTTGAGGTGGTAGACATCTCAGATTTGCTTGGGGATTTTACAACTTGGAGCTTGTAGCTTCTCTAATTATGATACGTTTATTGATCTATGACTTGCAGTTTTTTATGTGGCTAAATTTATAGTACATAGACTTGGCACCGATAATGCTGTAGTTATTTACTTCTAAAATCAAGTATTTGTTTTGATGTGGAGTAGCGTGGTTTATATATATATTTGCTCTCTTTTACAAGTTATTTAAACTATTCCATTGGAGATCGTCCATTTTATTTATAGAAACCCATGGTGGTCAGGTTTATGATCTATGAAGCTCTGTATTTTGTGTGATGAAACTTTAAGGTTAATTTTTACCGTTGAAATTGTTAACTGTTGTATTTTATATTCTTGGTCATCTGCAATTCTTCATGATGAGGTATTTAATTTGGTAAACGTTTCATTTGTTTGTGGCTGTTTGCTTTCTTCTCTTCGTGTATTGATTGTTTACTGTATTTTATGTGATTCTTTATAGCACAAATGTCTGCACATTTCCTTTATATAAAAGTACCAGCCTTGTAGGTTGTTCATAAAAATTGTTCAGTTTTGCAATTCTCATGACAATATCCCAATTATCACATTTTTTTTAATCTCATAATCTTAAACATTAATGCCTCTTTTTTAGTCTATTTTTAGTTAATTATGGTATGGTCAGACAAAACTACTTGTATACAGTTAAAACTTCAGTATAAGAGGAAAAATATATTTTCAGGGTTTTTTCTTTTTCTGATTGTTTCCTATCCTCCGACAATCCATTTGTTAGGATTTTCTGGGTATTCACACAATGCTAATATTATAGAAAAAGTACTACTTTACAGTTAGGATTAAATTTAGATTAGGGATTTGGAAAAGGTTGGGAGGATGAAAAGGAGGCACAAAGATCTGTTAAGCTTTCTATTAATATGGTTTCCATGAGGTAAAAGGATACAACATCTAATGTTGAAGTATTATTCAGGATAAAGGAACACTTAATTTGTCATTGTGGTTAATGAAGTTCCAAAATCAACTGTTGTTTAGTGTTTTAAGGATTAATGTATATATATATATATACATATATATATTTCAATCTCACATCTTCTAACACTCTTTCTCACAAATTCTCTTGATCAATATCAATGAAAATCGTTCGGAACATGCTGCAAAGCTGCTAATCAACGTTCAGAAAAGATAAATCCATTATCCCTGCCTTGTTAGGATATTTTTTATTTAAATAGAACTAAATTTGCATTTAGTTCTAACTTAAATATCCTCAATTAGGTTTTTTCCTGATTTGTATATATTTTCTGAGATTTTTTGGGCACTTTGTGGAACTGTCAACATGTCCTGATGTATCGTGTATCGTTATGTCAGCACAGATTGGTACATTCCGGACTGGCCAAAGACCAGCACTGTCAGTCAGCATGAAATTGCAGTCCTTGGATTTAACAAACATTACCAGGATATAATTAATTGGAGTGCTTCACATCTTTGTGGCGTGTACCTTGTTACATCTTTTATTATTCTGTCACTATTTTTTTGTTGGGGATGATATTATGTATATTACCTTGTCGATGATCCCTGTTGGGTATTCATTGTTGCATTTTTAGCTTCATTTGTTCAGACCAAGGTTCGCCGTACCGTACCGTACCGGCGTTTCGACTCGGACTCGGTACCGGTACGGTACGGTATACCGCTCGGTACACCCAGGTGTACCGAGACTGTAGCAGTGCTACAGTACACTGCTACAGTGCTCGGTACGGGCGGACCGGTACAGGGCGGTCCGCGTACCGCTAGCCTGTCGGACCAGTACGTACCGCCCGTACCGGGCGGTACAGTCTGGTACGGCAAACCTTGGTTCAGACCTCTAAAGATATCTACCTTTTTATCCATATGAGTTATAAATTAATAGAGATGCATGAAGCCTACACAAAAATTGTCAGCTGCATCTTCAATGACCCATTGAGTTGAAGAATACAAAGATAGCAAAGCTGCAGCACTAGTTGCATCAGAGTTTTGTAAAGGATGAATTAGTAAATAGCCTTCATGTCTCATAATGTTAACGTTATCATGAAGTTCACTTGGAACTAACAGTAGAGTTGTACTGGAAGAACTGTTTTCTTTTATGATGATTTGTTCCTCCCAATTTTGTTCATGCTTTTACTTGACGTGGCATGTACCTTCATCATCCTGCTCTAGCATTGACATGCTGCTGCATGTAATATGGTGCAATGGCTATGATGGCTGGTGCAGTCTCAAAATTTCTCAAACTATATTTGTGTATATGCCTTTGTGCTAGTATACCATTGGTTTGAACATGTCAGCATGCTAGCATACCAATGGTTTGAACTTTGAACATGTCAACTAACATAGGTTTCAATGGATGAGATTGTCTATCTATAATTTTGTTTTAATTGTGATGCATGACAATTGATTGCTATGATCCTACTTGATGCAATTACAGATAACAAAGGCCATATGGTCTCAAGGAAACTCAAAATAATGGCCGTATGCCATGGAGAAACTCAAATTTTCATAAAGAAGAAGATCATAATCCCATACTGTATTGACTACTGTTATTAGGCTTCCATTTATTATGTTATGCTAACAAAAATACTTATATAGCAAAAGAAAGAAAATAAAAGTAACAATCATTTAATTTTGTTACATTTTCTCTTCCTTCCTTTTCCTAGTCATATAATGTTAATATTCTGTCATATAAATTCTAATTTGATTCTCCGTTGTTGCCATTATGTAACTTGGTTCTTGTATTGTTATTACAATCCCTTAATATTTTACGTAGGAAACATCAGTATCCTGATCTAACTAAAATTTATACAAATCTGATAAAAAAAATCATTTCCTTGTATTCTAATAAAATAACATCGTGAACACTTAGAAAATAGTAAAAACCTATGACTCAAAATTTAACCCATATTGTATTTAGAAAATACAGCAAATTCAGAAAATTTAAGCCTAACACTTCTTGATGCAACCTGGACATAATTAGAATCAGTTAGTATTTCGGCTCACACCGATTGTCACTTTGAGAGGCTAATCATGATGTATAGTTTTTCTTAAAAAAGCAAGTTCCTATTCTGGTTTGCATTGTGTAATCCCATGGTTTTTTAAGATCATCCTTTTTTTTATCACTGAAACATCATGGATAATTAATTTAGCAAGTCAGCTTGCTGAATTGTTGCAGCATACTAGTGATGCATCCATCTATTTATTTGCATGCATATATGTGGTATCAATTTGATGCATATGCATGCATAACAATATGATGCATTTCTTGGGTAAACGTAAGCTAATAGTTGGAACAGAATGACTAAGTGTACTGAAGGAATTAATTTTCTCTTGTTTGACAAAAATTGAGGACCATAAGTTAAATCAGCCTGCAAATATATTTGTTCAGATTGTTGATTCACTTTTTCCAATTTCATTGTCTTATTCTGGTGGCACCAGAATATCTAGTGCTACTTGAGGAGGTGTTTAAAGAGTAGGATTTAAGAGTTCACTATTCCTTGTCTTTTTGATATATTTGATTCAATCAAATACCGGGATATCTAATTATTACATTTTTTATGTCCTCTAATGTACATTGTTTGTTCATCTGACTTCTCTCTAACTCACTACTTTAGACGTGTTGATTCTTTGAAGGAATATTACAAGTTGGTTATTGCTTATGCTTTGAGTTCATATGGCAGTGACTATGTTATATTTATCTTAGTAATGTTGCTTGAATCTTGGAAATCTTTTCCAGAGCTTAATAGTTATTGTTGTGTAGGTTATTTTATCGGCACACCATGGCAGATCAAGTTAATCACCCAACAGTAATGCAGAAAGTTGCTGGCCAACTGCATCTGAGGTCCAGCTTTTCTCGAGATCCACAAGCTTTGAACTGCAGCCTGTATAGCCCCTCTTTGTATCAGAGATGCTTCACAACAGTAAACTGCACAAATGGGGGATTTCAGAATCCGTCAATGGCAGTTTACAGTGGTACCTATGAGCTACCCATTGTAACATCTGTCTCACCTGTTTTTGCCCATGCTCCTGCGGAGAAAGGCTTTGCAGGCTTTGCTATTGATTTCCTCATGGGGGGGGTTTCTGCTGCGGTCTCCAAGACGGCTGCTGCTCCTATTGAGCGTGTGAAACTTCTGATACAAAATCAGGATGAGATGATCAAGGCTGGGCGCCTCTCTGAGCCTTACAAAGGAATATCAGACTGCTTTTCCCGAACAATTAAAGATGAAGGTGTTTTGTCTCTGTGGAGAGGGAACACAGCCAATGTCATTCGTTACTTTCCCACTCAGGTAGACTTATATGTGGTTGTGTTACATATTTACGCAATTTAACCCCAAACATTTGTTCATATAAAAATTACCATAAAGGTGCATACAACTGGTGAATTTAAGTTTGCATCTGCTTCTTAAGGTGTCTGGTCATTAGCAGGCTGGTTTTGGCTCGGTTTTTTATGGCCTTGTAACTACTTTGTTATTGCTTTTTTTCTCTCAGAATTTCTTCTTGCTGTGTCATTATACATTTCTCTTCTAACATTCTTGTCACTGTAGTTGATATTTGTCTGAAGTATCAAAAAGATGATATAGCAAGCATAAGTCTTCATTAACTGTGATTTCTATGTAACTGCCTTACATATTGATCTGTAAGTTTGTCAGCATAGCGGTGGTGACTAAAATTGCTGAATCTGTGTGTAACCATCAAACTTCATGCTGCTTGGTTATGGCTTTTGATGCAAGTCCTACCTCCTCAACCAGTTGTTACAATGTGTCATTGGAACATCAGTCAGTTGAATTAGTCAGTTATAATTTGTACATAAGAGAATGTATAATTTGTCTAGTCAGATTATAATCTATGAAACAAATGGCAATATGTAGAAATTGATTTATTGTTTCACTTTCTGGTATAAAAATTATCTTTCTTACCATCATGTGTATTGTGCTTTTCTATCGCTTTAGTTCTACTTACCAAAGGGTTTATTGCTTCCAGGCTCTGAACTTTGCCTTTAAGGATTACTTCAAGAGGATGTTTAATTTTAAGAAAGACAAGGATGGATACTGGAAATGGTTTGGTGGCAATCTTGCTTCGGGTGGTGCTGCTGGTGCTTGTTCCTTGCTTTTTGTATACTCTCTAGACTATGCTCGTACGCGTTTGGCAAATGATGCAAAGGCCGCGAAGAAGGGTGGGGGAAGGCAATTTAATGGTCTTGTTGATGTTTACCGGAAGACCCTGAAGTCCGATGGCATTGCTGGACTCTACAGAGGATTTAATATTTCATGCGTTGGGATTATAGTGTATCGTGGTCTTTACTTTGGAATGTACGACTCTTTGAAGCCAGTACTCCTCACTGGAAGCCTGCAGGTAAATCTTGGCCTTGTGTGCAAATTCTACTTGCTTCATATTCTATCTTTCGGTGAAATATTAGATGTACCTTTTTTTCGAAACTTGGTTCCTAAATTTTATAAGATAATCTTTAATACAGGTAATACACGGCCTTACTTTTCAGAAATGTAGATATAGCAGTTGGAGTAGACATTTTTTACTTTAAGATATGTTATTCTCTGTTGCAATGGATTTTTTACTTTTTAACTATTTATCAAACTGATTGCAGGATAGTTTCTTTGCGAGCTTTGCCTTGGGTTGGTTGATCACCAATGGAGCTGGCCTTGCATCTTATCCTATTGACACGGTAAGGAGAAGAATGATGATGACCTCCGGAGAAGCTGTCAAGTACAAGAGCTCTCTGGACGCTTTCTCCCAAATTCTGAAGAACGAGGGAGCCAAGTCCCTGTTCAAGGGTGCTGGTGCAAACATCCTCCGTGCTATAGCTGGTGCCGGTGTGCTTGCTGGTTACGACAAGCTGCAGCTGATTGTCTTTGGGAAGAAATACGGCTCTGGTGGTGCTTAAGGATGCATCGTCATTTTTTCTCATATGATGACGATTTTTATTTCAGTATACATGCATCTCCGTGCGAGAAATTCTTGGACGTCAATAATTTTTGGTAGTGGGAGATCCTCCCTACAATTTTCGGGTGGAGTTCTGTTCTCCGAAACCTTGATTAGCCTATTATGATTATTAGATACTGCTTTCGTGAAGTTGCGATGACGGCGGAGTGATGATGTCTGTACTCTGCAAAGCTTTTCCTTGTTAAGAGATAACTAATCTGTCACTTTTCTACATCTTGTTATTTGTCTTCACTGCAGTTTGTTATGATATTGGGAGCTGGATAATTAGATATGTGAAACAAAACAATAGTTAGTTGTCGCCAGGAGTCGTATATTTTTATGCAAACAATGTGAAACAAAACACTATATAGCGGCTTGCAGTGGTGTTTTGGGGAATTGATCAAGACAGATCCATTTCCTCATACAATTACCATAAAGGTGCATAGAACTGGTGAATTTAAGTTTGCATCTGCTTCTTAAATTGCATAAATATGTAACACAACCACATATAACTCTACCTTAGTGGGAAAGTAATTAATATGAATATTCTATTTTTATATGAATCTTCTATTTCTGTAGAACATAATATTTTAATTAAATTAAAAGTAATTAATTTTTCTGTTTGCAATTTGAGGAAAACAACTCTGAGACCATAGTGATGATGATACAGCAGTGATGTGAATTAGACAGGTAATGGGTTATGAAGATACAATCACATAAAATGGATTCTTAGTACTCTGCAAAGTCAGTATGTATTTGTGAGAAAAGATCATCTAAGAAAGCAACCGTGCGCACAAACAGACTTTTACTAGAAAAGCTAGATAGTATCACTACTCTGAGCTTTGCATTGTTTCCTTAAGCCCACCGCTCCAATGAACTGTTGGTTTAAGAGCTTTGCTTCATAGCGACGACACAAACACCGACCAAAATACAGATGCATACACTGCTACTAGCTGGACCTTTCATATAATTTATGATAAAAGCCCTCCAACAAGTCAAACTGATCTCTGACTAGTAGTATTTGACGTTGGTGTGTTCACTGCTTGAGATGTTGCTAGTCGGGCGTGCTATCTTGCATACAGAGATGCCTTTGGGCAATATTAAATCCATAAAGAATCTGATCAAAACAGAATAATTGTGCATATGCAGATTCAACACGATGACATATGACAGGAACATGCTCACCGTCGAAATGCATTGCTCTCATGGGCTGCTGAGCTTCCCTGCGAGTAGTAAGCACGACGACGGACACTCTCTTCTATCGTAGCACTCCCTCCCTTTTCAGCTCCATATATGCTATTTTGGGCAGCAACCAAAAAATTCTTGCCTCTTGAAAAGCTTGCCCTCATTGCTTCTTGGGCATCAGCCTCCGTTGCTCTCTTCAACCGCTTCATCCTTTGCTCCTCGTGGAGTTCTGCATCCAGTTGCATCTCTCTTAGCCGAGCTGCTCTCTCTTCCTCCGACATCTTTGGTACAACCCGACGACGGTTATATCCAGGTTGTTCTCTTTGCCTGTTGGTTTCCCTGTTCTTGTCTTCCATGCCAAGCTCAGAATCAGTATGATGTTGTTCAGATGCAGAATAATTAGACCTTGTACCATCTTTCTCGTGAGTGTATCTCGAATGCCTTTTCTTTTCTTTCTTATCTTGCTTCTTCTTTTTCTCATCTTCTACCTGTAAAATTGAAAAGATTAGTGATTCAATTGAAGATGTGGTATGCTTATAATTCGAACAACAATTCTTCGTTTGTATTCTTAAGCCACATAATCATTTGAGAGACACAGGAAAGAAAAAATAATTTTTAATAGTAAGAAACTTATAAAATATTGATTCTCTGACTTGGGAGGTTCAGTTTGCTGACAGCCTGATACGGAAACAAAGAACAGTGATTCATGAAAAAAGTTAATCTATCAAATAATGGCATGGAACTAAAAGGATGAAAGGGTTTTTGGCCACAGCTTGCCATCATTTGAGCAAACTGTGGTGATTTTGGCAAACGCATTAGCACAAAACCAAGCACAGGAAGGTGTAATTTAATAAAAGAGTCCAACAAAATTTTGAGATCTGATAATTGTAACTATGCAGATTATTTAGAGAAGAAACATGTTTATGGACATTCTAGCATCCATAAAAGGAAAACAGACAAAACCACTTACAGATTTCTGAATCATTGCCATCTTTATGGGATTATTCTTTATTCGAGCAAGTGCTTCCTGCTCACGCTGACGGATAAGGAGCAAAGGGTCAGAGTGAAGTTTCCTCCAAGTATCATTTGCAGACTGAGGCTTATCCTCAAATAGAGCTCCAGGAACGGCAGCCTGACATACATTAAGAACTTATCACATGTTATATTACATCATAGGAACAATGAGGAAGGTGCATAATGAAAACCAAAAAGTATTGATAAAAAGATGTAACGACAGTACAACATACGAGCAGTTAAATTGAGAAACAAGATGACAACATTAAACATTAATATACCAACATATAAGACGGCTAGTTTTAAGAAATGCATAAAGCACATTCCAACTTTTCAATCAAGAAGTGATGCAAGCAAGCAAACAAACAAAAATGAACTATAATAAAAGGCAACAATGGATCTACAGGAATAATGAACACTTGATATTGTGCATGTCTCATGATATAGCAAAGAAACTTTCCACATGTATAACATGGTGGCACAGTATTACACTGCGTCCAACAGCTAGCATATCAAAAGACAGCATGCAAAAGCCTCAATCAGACATATTTAGTAAATACTTATTTTACTCACCTAAATCTACGGTAAAAGCCAACATTGTAACAGTACTCAGTCCATTTCATCCACAAATACAAATGTTTATTTGTGAAAGATGTAGTAAACAAAAGGAAAAATAAAACAGGCTCCAGAAAGAAGAGTATAAAGGTGGGTGTACAATTACAGTATCCACAATGGCATACAACATTTTTAAATATATCTTGCATATATTAATATATGATTTTTCACAAGAGAAACTTCCTATAGTCACACACCCCTATTCTGATCCGCCGGAGGATCATTGTTGTGTTTTCCATATAACAGAAATTGTCTGCTGATGTACCGATAGCTAAAGCAGCATAGCTACAATGGATCAATAATTTTATTCTTAATGAGGTGAAGAGTTGGGACTTGGTAACACCACAGATAGCAAGGAAAGAGACGGGGAGTGCTCTTTTTGCTACTCCTCACCTCAACTAACCTCACCCCTATCCTCATTCTCAGGTGGATTATTGTTATGTTTTACATAAACTAGAAACATTCCACTGATATACCAATAGCCAATATGGCTTATGAGGACTTATCTCCAGGTAAGAAACTGGAGAACCGGGATTTGGTAACACCACAAATAGCAAAAGCTAGCTGCTACTGCACAAGACAGAACAACATGCTATATGGGTTGAGATTTCAAAGATAGAAGTGAAGGAAAGCAACAAAAAAAGAAGAAAGAAAGAAGAGGAAGGACACAAGCACAGAGAAAAAGAAAGAGAAATGTAGCATAATGATGAATTTCTACTGTAAGAAGAAAAATTAGCATTCTGATGCTACTCTTGAGGTGTATTTAGTTCATAATTTTCCTAGTTTAGTGTAGTTGTAGAGCTTGCAAACAATCAAAATATGTTGTTTTAAAAGGAAAAAGTTCATGGAGCACTAGCAAAAAAATGGTTTCTAGCTATCTGTCCTAGCCATTTTTTGCCCATGTGGTCAGGAGTATAGGTTGAAAATTACTTTATCTCTTTACATAAAATGAAAAAAGTTTATAAGAAAAGCATATCTCTAAAATTTTAAGCACTCAAACTCTGGGACACTTCATGCATCTAGAAAATGTCAATCCATGAAGCCACAGTATAGGAGCACATTGCTCAAGTCACATATAGGTGTCGGAGCTTAAAATGATATGTCGAGTATCCTGCTTACCACTGCAAAAAGGTAAAATATTTACTGTTAAACTATTAAATGTGACTGTCAAATATTTTATTTATTATCACCTTGATAATGCACTTACAATCATGTACCAGCCATGATGAATCAACTATCTACTCATGGTAAATTGACATATGCATTTTTTTGTATAATCACATATATTTATCAGGTTTGATCATTGATGACAGCTGAAGTGGCAGTTTCCGAAGATTTTTGGGAACGGTGAACATGATCAAGGGTCAGACAAATCGTAGTGAAACTTAAAATAATTAAGAGAAAAAGGTATGGTGAACATGATCGAGGGTCAGACATATCATAGTGTAGCTTAAAATAATTAAGAGAAAAAAAAACTTGAGCATGCTCAAGTTTGTGATAAAAATTCTTCTATGTTTCACATTAGTTCTTTTATGAAAAAGTAGACAAAAACAAAAAAGCCTCCGCTATTCCAAGTCCATCTTTGAACATGAAATCCCTAAGGCAACTTATCAATATAGTCATTAATATATAATTGGGTTAAAGAATTTTGGCCACCTTAAAATTAATGTAGGTGTTGCCCGAAATTCCATATCTACTGGAGTTCTAAAAAAACTAAACTATTACTAATAAATAATTCGTAAGAGACATGTATGACTGATGTCTTCCGTAGCCAAAGTGATGGAAATTCTTAGATGTTACTGAATACTCTGAAAATGGGTTTTCCTATTGACAAAATTCAACACAAAAAGAAGTTCCATGAAATAAGAAGTGCATCTGGTGCCTGAAGCTCCCAGCAATATGAGGTGTAGGGAAGGGTAATGTACACAGTTGTAGCCCTAAAAATAAAGGTTCCATAAAATAAGAAACAAAAGAGAAAGATATACATGATTATGATTATCATCCAGTGATACTAGAGGTCAGCAAATCATGGTTACAAACTTTTCATATCGTGGTATGATAAAGTAATAACTTGTAGCAAACAGACAAAGCTTCTCATGCTCATCCGATAAAGTTGTAGATTGATGCCAAAGAGAAATCTCTTTAATATAATACTAATTTTATAAAAAAACTCTAATGTAAGATAGCCAAAGAAAAATCCCTTAAATCAATTTAGTAGAAAAGTTCATGATGCATTTATTAACCAGCTATTAGAATGGCATTCATTATTAAACATAACTTAACGTACTCAAAATCGTGAAAGAAAGCTTTTATTTCTAGTAATGCTTATTTGGATTTTTTTTCCCTAGTACTGATTATTAGGTTTAACTAGCAATGATGAAACAATCTCCAAATATCCTGTGCTTCAGGACTTTCTTGCTAGGAACTGTCTGACTGGGCAATTAAAGATACTTTGAGAAAGCATGTATGGCTTTTCCTTGCTTCAGAAACAATAACGTGTAAATAGTAATAGAGCAAAGAGATGATAAACCAGAGGGATAGAAACCAATAAATATTCTTAAGTCTCCATATGATTAAATTTATTGTTGTCTCCACTCTCCACACATGGAAAAAGTATTGTTAAGTCTCCATATGCTTAAATATCTCATTCGGGATTGTGATATTTCTTTGATGCAACCTTCTATAAAGTTATTGTTCAAGTACATGACTGTATTCTGAAGCCCCGTTCAAGATGTAGAAAATTGGACGTTCAATTGATGCCTAACAACATCGCCATCACGATATACGCCATATCTTTATACCCAATCATGATGATTCACAAAAATGAAAATCATGATAAAAGTACATAATAATCCTAAAAGAATTGTACCTTGGAGGAACTAGCCTCGGATGTGGAGGTAGTGGAAGCCGCCGCTGGTGGTGCTTGAAGAGCCTTGAACCCATCTGAGCTCCCCTTTCCCACCGCCAATCCTGACTCGTAGAGAAAATCCAACCTTTCTTGCCTCCTAATCGGATCAATCCCAGACAATAGCACCACGTCAGGAAAGCATGGCGCTAAGAAACAATCAACGAAACATTTTTTTTCCTCAAACAATCAAACAGAACCCTAACCCTAACCCTAAAATCAAGAAACTAAAGAAGGAAACTTGGGGATCGGGGCTTACGGGACGAGGCCGGCCTGTTCCTGGAGGAGGCGGAACTCGGACTTCTCGCGCTCGTCCTGGATCTGCTTGCGGAGCTCCTCGAGCTTGCGCTGCTCGGCCTCATGCTTCTGCTCCGCCTTCCACACGTTCTCGATGTTCCGGAGGCTCCCGGTGTGCCATCCCTTCTTGTTCAGAAATTTCAACGCCATCTAGTCCTCCAAGAACCCCTCGCGATCTCCTCTTGTTCGATCTTTTTCTTGCCCTTGTTGATCTCTCCTTCCCTCTTGTCTTCGATTTGGGAGAAACTAAGGGAACAGGGGATGAGGCTAACTGGGAACACACTTGAAAATATCTTTAAAGCGACTCGAAAATAGCAACATGGAAGACACAGGACCCAATCGATCCGGTCAGATACACGATCAGCAACCAGATAAACGAAGAAAACATGAAAATAGATATAAAAAAAAAAATCTCCAGAAATCAAGGAAGAATTCACATGAGATTAAGGTTTTACCCTTCCGAAGCCGCTCCCTCTTTTCTCGGAGACAATGCGTAGAGGAGGCGACAATGCGTGGGTGAGAGAGGTCCTCTCGCGTATTAAATGGCACTGATTCCTATTTTCTCTTAGGGTGCATACAAAGTTCCGTAAAGAAAAATTTATGCGACATGATACGCTTACCTGTCGGATCTCACCAAAGCACCGATGACCAATACCTTGTGAAAGGTCCACGTGGCAGAGTCCAAAAGTCTACCACCTGTCCTTGTATCACCCGTTGCTACACCGACTACGTCCGTCAGTCGGAGACGCAGTGGAACCCAATCACGGTGGGGGAAGCCGGTCGGAACTGTGTGGAACTCCACAAAGCCTGCTTTCTTCCTTCTTTTTTGCATATGAAACTGCTCCGTCAACAACTATATTTATACCCTTTTCTTGTCAGAAAAAAATTTTCTTAACCATTGTAGATAAATCATTGGCCTGCATCGCATCATAATGTATGTAATTAGATTTTGGCTTTGGCTATCAGTGGATTTCATTAGTTCGATATAGTGGAAGTGAACAAGTGTTTGATTCACGTCATGGGGTCAAATTGATCGAGTATTCTTCCTCGCACTCGTCACAGGCATCACCTTCAAAATTAAATGTTGGGAGGGTGTCTACAAATCAATTCCAAGTCTCGTGCGAGGATCGAAACTGAAGTTTTGGATCCTAAAAGTGAAGGAAAATACTATCGAATTAAGAAAAATCTTATGTTGACGTGATGGGTCGGGTTGATTGGATTATATGTGTCGAGTCCCGATATATCAAGAAAATATTGGATAACATGGATGCAGTCCAAGGCTAGATAAACTTAATATAATATAATACCTCCAAACACTGACTAAATCCAATCAACCCGACCCATCACCGATTATTTTCTTGAATTGGATGGAGGTGGAGTTTCTTGACCACTTCAATTCAATTTCCTAACATGTTCACTGCAATCTAATGGAATTACAGCAAATTTGCTTCATTTATATAGATTAAAAACAGAGCTAACCGTATCAGCTGAATGCTTCTACTGTCAAACTGAATAGATCCAGAAAACATTGTTGGTTTTTCCTTGGCTTCTGACATAACTGCTGCTGCTGCTGCTGCAAACATCTGTGTTCCTTTGTCTATGTATGCCATTTTCTATTGGTCATATGTTGAACATTTGAGATTTTTTTACCAACAAGCATAAGAAATGAAGCGGAGCTCAGCATTCCTGTTGTGATCTTTTGGGTGGAGCTGGGCTGAGGTTGTCTCCATTTAAGCAAAGCCATCTCTCTCCTCCGTGGAAATAGATTTCTTCTATGGACCAGGGAGGAGCCACCTCTTTGTTCCAGGGCCGGTCAACATCCCCGAGCCAGTGATACGGGCAATGAACAGGAACTGCCGCTGTCCCGGCCCTCACAAAGACTCTTCTTGAGGGCGTCAAGAAGATCTTCAAGACAACAACCGGAACCCCCTCCTTGATCCCAACATCTCTGTTCCGTATATCACAAGGATATGCTTCATAAAGATTGGATTTTAGCCAGGAACGGGGGCTTGGGACTCACAAACACGCTATCATCTGGTGATAGGATCGTATCTTTTCTCATCGGCCAGTTTAGCCTTGTGTGGATCGATCAACAGCAGAGCCTAAACTTCAATCTCAATGTCATAGAAAGCGAGTGGGGACGAGGTGCCAATCTCGACGTATTGGCATCCAAACTAGCAGCCGACCCGTCTCATTCCATCAAGGCTGTTTGCATTGTCCATAATCTGGCAGCTGTGAGGAAACTTCTCGGTATGTCCGAGATGCTCCTACTTTTCTGCAACAATGGCTTGAGCTTATGCTAACGCTACAACCGTGGCTCTGCAGATGAGTATGGTCATCCTGCATTGGTACCGGTGAACGGAGTTTCTTCCATATGTTCTCTTGACTTGCGAATGGATGAATGGGGAGTCGATGTTGCCCTGACAGGGTCGCAGAAGGCTCCGTCGATGCCTACTAGGATGGGAATTGTATGTGCCAGTCCTAAAGCCATGGAAGCTGCTAATTCAGCTAAATCTGTGAGAGTGTTCTTCGACTGGAATGACTACCTAAAGTTGTACAAAATGGGAACTTATTGGCCCTACACACCCTCCATCCAACTGCTGCATGGGCTGAGAACAGCTCAGGATCTCTTTTTTGAGGAAGGTTTTGACAATGTGACTGCAAGGCACAGCCGACTTGGAAAAGCAACAAGGTAAACAAATAGTTGAGGTTTCGGAAGAACAAACATGCTACATTGATATACTATAATTGCAGATAATTATTTGCTTAAAAGATGATTGATTATATGCAGGCTTGCTGTTGAGGCTTGGGGATTGAAGAACTGCACACAGGAGGAATGGTGGTTCCACCTAGTATTAACAGCTCTGCTGTGGTGGTTCCACCTAGTATTAACAGCGCTGATTATTGTGAAGAGAGCTTGGACTGGTTACAACTTGATCATGGGGCTTGGCCTGAAAAAAGTGGCAGGGAAGGTGTTCAGGATAGGACATCTCGGCAAGCTTAATGATGTATGTCTTCCTTTCTTCCAGCATGGCTTCTTTTCTTCTAACTAGCATCTCATATATGGAATTTGAATAAAGGTACTTAGTTTAAGAAACAAGAAGCATTTGTTGTGTTTTGTATCTATCTGAGGTTACTTTAAACTCAAATTAAGAAACACAAATTTCTTTAGAGATGGCAAATGGAGATATTAGAGTAAAATTTGGATGAAGTTCACACAATAATTCTGCCAAAACATATTCACTCAGAAAATTTATAACAGTAGCAATAATTTTAACAGTTATAATAACCAGAAGAAGAATAAAATATGATGGCTTTAGATTTGATTGGCATGATAATCATTATGGTAGCACTAGAAAAAAAAAAGGCTTGTTTTGGGACAGATTACATCATATACAGTTTGTACATATTCCTTTAATGCCACAAATAACTGAATTTTCTTACCTAAAGAAGAAAAAGAAGAAAAAAAATTATTTTTTCTGTTTTGAAGGTTATGTTTTGCTGACTATCATTTTTTGTTGCAATTGCTGACTATCATTCATGTTTTGATGAAATGGTACTCAGAGATGTAGGATATCCGGTCAAGCTGGCAAGTGGAGTGGCTGCAGCAGCTGCTTACCTTCAAAACACCATCCCTATGATCCCTTCCAGGATTTAACATCTCATCAATTTGGTTCTATTGATTGACCTAAGAAGAACCAGAATTCTCAGTACATACTTTGGAGTCTCAACCTAAATGTATATTGATAGATATACGATCTCTGTATTTCTTTTACTATTATTCAGAACAATTAATCGTATCTTCTCGGTTCTTTGTGTTTATTATATTTCCTCAACTACAAATTTTACCATGCATGCACATGTAGCCTGCTGATATTACATAAGCTTTAACCAGAGTTTCTTGAATCTTCTTGTAAACATCTCAGAATGATCCAAAGCCATGATTGTGCAGCTAAACTATCTCTAGTATTCAGTGGTGTAAACTTTCCACACAAGTATGTATATTATTGATGTTTCTGAATATTAACTCTTGAGCTGTTTCAGACAACATGCAAGATTGATGCATGTCATTTTCACTCATCCATTATTTTGATGTGAGTTGAGGATTTGCATTAAGTTCCACGTGAAATTGTTTTCGCTGAGGGCCTGCATCACTCTGGAAAGAGAGAGCAGTGGCATATTGTGTCGTCACATGACATCTTTGTCACTGTGATGATGATGGTGACTTGAGATCCACAATCAACCTCATGGCTCCATGGATTTTGTTTTCTTCTCCAGTGATGGATAATAACTCAAAGGGACCTGTCAAAATGATAGATTTAAGATCCACACTCAACCTCATGGCTCCATAGTTTTGTTCTTGTTTTTCCTGGAAACTAATCAAGTAGCTGTTCTTTAATGGCTACTGGATCCAAAGGAAAGAGTAATTTCCCTTATGCCTTCTTCCTCAAAGGGAAAAAAAGGAAGAAGAATCCCTCAATTCAGATCAAGCAAATCAAAGTCTAGAACATGTATTTGATCATTCTTAGTCTAAAAATTTGAAGACCCCACTTTGGATGGATTTCTTTTTGTGCTGGTTTGAAGAAAATTATTCTTTTGCAAGAAAATATAAGATCAAACCCTGTAGGTTTTCTAATCTATATTTTGATTGAAAAAAAGGGTATAAAACTGTTAATCTTACTTTCAATCAACATAATGTTTTAGAGAAAGAAAATAGAATAATCCTGGAGAAGTCACCACGTGCTGAAGTTGCTGACAACTCACTTTAAAATGACTACTGAGAATTAAATATTTTCATTAAATCTGTTTTCCTGTTTTCTTTACCTTATTCCTGAGTCTTGGACTTCCTGCACTAAATAGCTTTCAAAAGCCTTAAATTATCAAACAAGAATATACACAGCTTAAATAGTTCCAAAATCACTGATCTTATTACTGATTCTTGGAATTTTCCTGTTGTGAAATAGTCTTAAAAACCTTATATTAGAACATAAATATACACACCCAAAATTCTTTACTTCATTCCAATACTAAGGTAAGCTTAGCAGAGAACAGACTGGTAGACACCATGTTCTTTGCTCATAGATTCAGTTATGTATCAGAAAGTTGATGTTGCACACAAGTGTGGAAGTCACACCCTCGTAAGCTTACTACTAACTCATTAGCAATT
>NW_027021343.1:0-33563 GCF_036884655.1 Musa acuminata AAA Group | reverse complement strand
GACTTTTTCCTTCACTCTGTGAGTGTTACAAGGCAAACATGCCTGAGGAAATGTCATGTGGAGTGTAGCTATAATTATGTACTACAATACTTCAATTTCTACTCCTGAAAACAAATGCATCTACAATTACATAATCTATCAGCCATTTATGGGCTACTATAATTCTGATGCTCTAAATTCTTCTTGCAAGTGCACGAGTCACTGCTGTTACAGACTATCCGGTCCTACACATCTTAAGGAGCCTAAAAAACCTGTGAATTCACATCAGCAATGCACATGACAAGAGAACCTATTCTCATGAAATAATTTTTTATAAAAAAAAATTATTATTAGACACAAATTTAATATCAAAATTAGATTAAGTATAGTAGATTCAAAACAGAAGGGGCATATATTTTCAATATGATAATCACATTATCCTCTTTTCCTCTTTTCAAGTTTACTGTAATTATTAAAAGTAGAAAACTATCAAAAGGCAAGAGAAAAAATCTTTATGATCGTGATATGATCCTTCCAATGTCTTATCTAGGTAAGAATAAATAGCTTAGAAAAAGAAAATTAGAAGAGTCCCTCTCATCAAGATTATCTCGTAGAAATTCTATTATAATTAGATTTTTTTTTTTTCTATTGACCGATAACTATAATTAAAATTTAATCAAATCTATAATATATCTTAATTAAATAGAACAACATAATCTAATATTCTCAAATTTAACATATTAATTATTAAAGATATAAAAAGATTCAAAATAAAAATAAATAAAATACAATTTATTTAAGAATAATTTCACCCAATTAGATTCTGAAATTAAAAAAAAAACATTTTTACACATGCTAATTTAAAAATAAGCTAATAAATTTAATAAATATACTAATATTATATTAAGTCTGATTAATAATATGAGTCATAGTGATTATATGTTATCATTATCATATTTTTCTTTTATATACTATAACATTATAAGTCTTTCCTAATTTAGTACAAAATTACCCTTGTAATTTGTCTTATCAAGATAGTTCTATTATTCACATTCCACCATAAATATGTATATACATTAATAATAAATAAATAATTTTTATTATATAATTATAATATTAATTATAATATTCACTCAAGTATGTATCATCGTATTTTTTATGGGTTGCCCATGGATCCAATTATAAGAAAATCTTCTTTCAAATATTTTAAGCTATAAGACCAATGTGAATGGATCAATAATCATTATAGTGGAACTCAGGTTCATAATTCATATTAGTTATTTTTAAACTTTTTTTTTTAATTACAAAGTCCTCTATGCTAATATGGTTAGAACTATTATAGTACTTATCTTTTTAAGAGAAGAAAGTTACTTTAATACATTAAAAAAAAATCTTCACTGACATAGTAATTGAGTTTGGCCTCCCGAGATAAAATTTTATAGTGATAAAGCTTGATTAATGGCATGTCACAAAATCAACTTATATTGATGATAATGTAATTTACATTATATTATTCCTATAAATTATCCTAATAGCTAATGTAAACATAAATCATAAAGTGGACTTTCTAGAGATAATTTATAATATCAACATCTAAAAATATCATTATTTTTTAAGTTAATCCAATTTCCTATATTTGAGCATATAATCGTTCATCCCTCGCAAATATCTTATTCATTCATTGATAATTCTAATATCTACATAATATTCTAATTATAAAACTAATACCTGATATAATATAAATTTAAGCATATAATAGACTTTTAATCACACATGCATAAAGAATAATTTTTTATTTATTATTTTATTTAAATATTTTCTAAGTTAATAATCATACTCCCATTATTCTTTAGATATAAATATTGATCAATAGTATTTTTCTTAAATTTAAAGAAAATAATAGTATCACGAGATTTTATATACCATTGTCTAGAAGATTGTTTATAATTATAAATAGATGTCCAAATTTTATAGGCTAAAATTTATATTTAGTTTTTCTATATGAATCATTTAGATTAATTCATATAAATTGTTTATCTAGTTTTTATTTAAAGAAATATTTTCACATTCATCTGATGTAACTTAAACTAATAATAAGTCGCTAATGTCATCATGATTATTAACGAGTTTATTAGATAAACTAAAGAAAAAATCTCATTATAATTAATATTTTCTTTATAAGTAATTTTTTTTATCATAAATCTAACTATATATCGTTTCATATTAACCTTTGAGACATGTTTAATCTTAAAGACCCTTATATAATAGACTCTTTTATAATTATTAAGCAATATGATAAGTTTTCAAATATCATTCTAATTTATTAATCTCAACTCTTTTTTTATTGTATTATATTAATTTTAAAATTATTACTTTTCATAACTTGTAAAAATAATAAGGAAATATTATACTCTGATTCTTATGAATATATCACATAATCACTAAAATGATATCTCTTTTCTTTTGAGATTTTCTCAAAACTATTCTACAAGTTACCAATAACAATATTAAGAGTTAGTTATCAATAGTACAAGTTGTAATTAGTTCTTTCATTAAGTACCAATTAATAACTTATCAATAATTATTAAATCAATCATTTAATATTTCAATGTGCTAGTTATATTTTGAAATAGTAACATATCTGGTATTCATATAAAATATTATCATTATGAATGATTGAATTATAATTATCTTTATGAAATAGTGGCGTTATTTTTGGGTATAAGGATATCAAAAATAGTATCATTAACCCTTTACATAATTTTTTAAAATATATTCTCTCTTGAGATTATCTAAATCTATTAATTATGTATGTCATTAGCTATTATGAATATTATTTTTAAATATAATTTAATACTAATTTTTAATATAATTTTTTAAATTTATTAGTCTAGTCCACTTTAATGACTAGAAGACCAATATAATAACATAAAATATAATTTAAAACATCATATAAATGATAAAATATTTATTATAATTTATATCTCATAAGTTATTTTATTAAGCCACTTTGGCAACTAATATAAGATAGAACCAAGAGATATAAGTTATAAGTAATATTCATCAAAAATTTTAATCTAATTTATGTAGAAATAATTTGATAATAAAACAATAATTATAATAATTATTGAATATTAATCATTATAAAAAAAAACTTAACTATAATCATGATAAACATAAATCATATATTTATATGAAAAATAAATATTATTTTATAATTTCAAACATATGCATATATATAATACATAAATATCCAAAAATAATAATTATAATTTAATTATCATAAGCAAAAAATTCACCAATATGTTATATGCGAAAATTATAAATTATATTTTTATTTAATATTATATGAAATTCTAAATTAGGATAAATAACCTTATTTAATTGGGCAAGCCCGTGATTAAGCTATCCAAGTTAGGCTCATATATTTGGGTCAAACATCAACTCAATTAGGCCACTCAGAATTGAAGTTGACTAAGATCAAAATTCATCAAAATCAAGATTCAATCAATCTTAGATTGATCGAGGTTTAAATTAGTCAAAAATTTAATTTTAAACTAAATTAGCTCTAAATTAGTCTACAATCATAATATAATCAAACTATACTCAAAATTTACATTAGGTCAAAGACAAAATTAACTAAAGTCAAAATCAAAATTTGGTCAAAATTGAAGTCTAACCCGATGTAAATTTAATGGTCGTAACGAAGAAAGTTTAAATAAAATCAAAATCATATTTGAACAAAATTAATACCCGCTATGTCAAAATTAGGTGTTGTCTCAATCACATGATTCCTCACGGCTTCTGCATCGTGTGTATGGTCGATGGGCAACCTCCTTAGTCTCAACCTAACTAACGATTAGTATCACGGACAATCCACAGTCACTCATTATGACATGGTCGCGCTCTCTCCAACGAGTAATACACGATTCCTCGTAGTATCTTCATACATCCTAGAACTCCCCCGATAGCACATGGTTGGATACGAGTTTGGGATAGTATTAGGCGCTAATTGTATATCATAAGTTTGCACGTTAAGCTTATGGAAACTTACAATCACGTCCAACACTCAATGAGCAATCGTTTTATAGACTAGTGACCGTTTGTTTGCCTTGTAAAGTTATTATTTTCTTCTTCCTCTTTTTTTCTCTCTTACACATTGAATGTTTATTGAATTACCTATAAAGCTAACTTCTTCACGAAACATTATAACTTATCCATCACTCGTTTTCGAACTAATTGATTTTCTCTTTTACCGGTCCTATGGGATCTATGCGAAGTTGCAACTAAACTGACCATTTGTAGGCGGATAATGTAAGGAAGCCTCATGACTTAAGAAATCTAAGCTAAATCCATGATATTGGGATAAAGGTGCTTCATGATTTAGGCATTTAGGAAATCTCAACTAAGTCTGTAACATTGACATAATGGTACCTCACAACTTAAACAATCCCAGTTAAGTTTGTGACATTGTCACGAGAGTACCTCATGACGTAAGTAATTTCAACTAAGTTCATGATATAGTGCCCAAACGCCATGATGCTATTAATGCTTAACCCATCGTTGCAAATTAAGTGGTCTCTGACGACTCCAACAACCTTATAGTAGCTGCTTGTAGCGGTCGAGTACCATTGCAATAACCCACCCATCGTGAGATTGCTGTATGGATTAACATTGTGATACTCAACCATCATACACTGTCGAGCTCCATATCATAACATCCTCTTTACTATCAACTACCCACTAGTTCGACGACTAGAATCTAGATGCCACCAATTTATACGTCGTCGCTTTTGCTATAGCACTATCGCTCCCCTGCACAATAGTCGTTGTTGCCCATCGCAATTATAGTTGACTTTTTTTTAGGGATCGCTCAACATGTTAGCCTGCATACAACTACACCATTGGTGGTTACACATAATAGGGCAGGTAACCAAGGGTAGGTCGCGACCCTCCATAGAGCTGCTGCATGTTAGCAATAACAAATGAGTTCTATACCATCAAGTGCAACCACTGAACATGTGGTAGCACCTCTCCCCCTTTTCGTTGCCACTACCCATCACAACATTTGACATCATGGGACTATCACCGTTGACCGTCATCAAAACCTGAATCAATGCTAATAACCAAGATTTTACGATTGTAATTCCCTATGATGTCATTGATAATAGTCCATGATATGAATTACGTGAGCACGGAAATCTCCATCGCTCATAAACAGATGATTAATTTCAGAAGAAAAGACTCAAAAGGACTCTACAAGCATCATACAGTCAAAATAAAAATAATAGTTTAATATAATGCATAAGTAGATTAAATATATATATATATTTAATATATAAATAGTTTTAGTTTATTTAATGATTTATGATAATTTAGATTTCAATGACATGATTTTAATATTAATTATAAGAAATAAATTTGTTATGTAAAAAATTAGTGCCAGAATTTTGTGATGGTCTATCACATCCTATCCTATAATTGATAGGATGTGGCAGTGCCACAAATCAGATACGTCTATCACACGTTGAAGATGGTCTAATAAGTGTTCCCTCCCTGCTCTATATTTCTCTGTTAGTGGGGAAGAAGATAAAACAACGAGTCTTTTCATGGAAAGAAGTAAGTCTTTAGAATAAGAGACTGCAATCCTTAGGAGAGTTATAAGAACACACACCACTTTGTCTTGAATGTTGACATCTATCTAGACATTACAAGTAATGTGTCAGCCATCAAGCAGTTGCAATGTGGATATCAGCTGACGAGAGCAAAGACAAATGATGAACAGACTCCAGGAAACTGATTGAATTTAGCAACTTTTAATCTGCCGCCACAGCAGCATGATTGAACACATCCGCTTAATAAGTCTTCTCCTAAGATGTTGATCTACTACTAGTGGTATGCTGCTGATGCAGCAGTTTTAGAAGCATGTCCTCTCGGAGTACAGACTGTACTGCTTTGCATAATGAAGATTGAATGTGACCTCCCTCCCTCCCTCCCTCGGGAAAGACCATAAAGAAGAAGTCTTTTTAAGTCCAACTAGTTAGTGTTAAGGGTAAGAACGCCAAAAAGTGTCAAGTCTGATCCAATTATATTTGACAAAGTAAAAATAATAATAATAAAAAGTTTTAGGAATCAATCTCGATTCTGTTTGATTTTTGGCAAATATCAAGAAGAAAAGATATAAAAAATATGATTACATTTGTTCTTCATCTTCTACTTGGTTTTTAATATATGATTTTAGCTCTTAACCAGCTTTACTATCGATCATCTTCCTCCTCCAATATCTTATTATTGTGTTTCGATCTATCTATTTGTAGTAAGTAAAACAAATACCATCCATGAAACTTTGTCACGAAGAAAAGGAGGACCAGATATATCTTTCATCAAGAAAAGAAATCATCATCCAAAAGTCGGAGCTTCCATATGACTTGCAGCTTTTCTCAAAGTGCAAAAAAGTAATTGGAAAATCTTGTTGACACTCGCTGCTGGCTTTGATATCCTGTTAGCATGTTTTTGTTTTTTTGTTTTTCTCCTAGAATTCAATATAACAGAGGGTTAAAAATCATTGTTCTGTCTTAAAAAGTGTCAAGAATCTTGATCGACACTGAAGAAGAGAGATTCCCATATCCATTCGCCCAACCATAGATTCCTTTTCGAAGGTTTGAATGAAGATTCTCTTCTCTCTTCTCTCTTCTCTCTTCCTTCCCAAAGACGCATGACGAATCGACAAGAACCCTGTTCAAGAAAATTAGTCGGTAGAAACAATCCACCAAAGACAGGGACGCCGATAGGACCGGCCATCAGCACCTTCGATCGGTCACACTTGCTGCAATTTTCAGATCCCGTGGGATGTCAAAGTTAACACAAAAGGCAAGAGAAGAATTCTCGTGCAGGTAATCCAAGTCTCGGTCTTCATTATTTGAGCGTGACAACTAACTAAATGATGGCAACACAATCATCTAAATTTCTCATCCTTATCCCCATCTTCTTCCCACCCCGCCCTCAAACATCACGGAATGATTTCCATCCCGTCTGACCATCGGTCAACTGCATGATCGAATTAGTTAATTCTATTTACCAACTACTCATAATCTTTATGACGCCTATGACCTGACCTGACATCTTCTTCACACTGTTTTCTCTTTTCTCTTCACTGTCATTCAGCCTTTGATTGGTAGTACATCCATTCAACTTCAATCTTTTGGGTACCGTGATCACGATCGCTTAGCTACTAGTAAGCACAAAACCGTATGTACCATTCGCCAGTTCCTTTCCAGTTGAAGTTTCAAAAGAAAAGTGATTGATAGCCAAGTATTGCAACACCTCTTGTGTTGTTAAATATACTACTGTTCTTGCTGCAAAATTCATAGTATTCGGACTTCAAATTATTATGCGCTTTATACACCACCGGAAATAATTAAAAATAAAGAGAAGAAATATGAAGTCGAACTTGATATAAGTAAGTGATCCCAATGCATCTTTTGCTCCATTATCCAATTGCTGAAGACTAGATTTTTGTCATGTTGTCTCCCCTTGGAGTTTAATAATATATAACCAGTGTACAAAATGAAGCCATAGCCACTAAAGAAAGCTTAGTAATAGACAATTAGGCAAATCCTTTTGAGTTGGTTGCTCGTCGATGAGCAGGTCATACAATCGATTATTTCCTAAAGACCGTCATTAGCAGTTCCAAATATGATATTAAAGAAAGAAGAAGAAGAAGAGCATCATCATCATGTTGCAAAATTGCTTGTTGACCAACAAATGATTGTTTATTTATCTTCCTTGAGTTGCAACATTGTTTTTGTGTTTTTAAGAACTACAAAGATAGATAGATAGATAGATAGATAGATAGATAGATAGATAGATAGATACAAAAAAAAAAAAAGAGGAGGAAATTTTTTGTGAATCCATGCTAGATATAGTCGTAGTAATAATAATAATAATAATAATATATATACATGTTAATTGATGAACACTTGATCCGCTAGATATAGATTTAAATCCTAATGCTTTGGTTACCTCCGGAAATCTTCAAATTATAGAAAGGCATCCGCTAGCTAATTCCAAACATGTCACATGGTGGTTGCTCTTTCTTTCATACATTTTATCTACCGATTATTGCCCCCTTTTTTTTTATTTTTCTCTTTTAATTCATTCCTTGTATGTCGCTCTCTCTCTCATTCATGAGACTTTTCGTGCACGCAACGTTCATAGAAGCAAAAGGCACGTCCGCTACTCGACCGGCCTCCCTCCCTCCATGTCATATTTGTCTTACCACTGACTGATGCATGATGCAACGCCAAATACATCATCCAATTTGAACCACTCGTTGATTCATATCTCCTGATATACGATTGAAGGGCACGTATCTGGAATCCATCTTTTTTCCTTCCCTTTTATCATACATACTATAACACCTCTCTCTCTCTCTCTCTCTCTCTCACTGGATACAAAGCCTAAACCACCAGTTGGATCCTCATACCAACAGGATCCATCATCTCAAGATGCATCTTCTCAACCTAAATAGCTCAGTGACGGTGGAGGAGTTGGGACCACCGGAAAGTGAGAGCAATTACTAACTAGGTAGGGCATTTGCAGACGGATGGAGGCATTCATTTGTTGCGTTGCTTGGTGTAGGTTAACAACTCGTTGATCCCTTCCCTAAAGGAACTTGTTCCGTGAAGAAGAATCTCGTGGGGACTCTCCAAAAGTGTTTCTTCTTCCCCACTCTTTTTTTTTTCTTCTTCTTCTTCTTTCTTTCTTTATTTTCTGGTTTCTATTACTGCATGTCGCCACTCAACTTCGTGTTGTGTTACGAGTTCCACCTACCACTCCTTCTCGAGAAGATGAAAGCGACTTCTCAGGCTCCCACCACCAATGGAGCGAGTACCTGATTTGCTATATAGAGACCACATTGGGTGAGTTCAAAGTACCTCCCAAAATCTACGTCTGGGTCGAGATGGGGTTGCTTCTCTCTCTAACTTTCTTCCTTGTGCTCACAGCAGCAGCAGCAGCTCCCTCGGAAGATGCTTCCCACAGCTCGTGCTCTTCCAAATTCAGTGGTACTTCTCCTTTATTTCCTCATGTTTGTGCTTCTCTTCCTTTTAAATCGAGATACAAGAATAGAATAGAATAGAATAGACCGAAAGGAGAATTCATTTTGTGCTGCTTCTTTTAATTTTCTCTTGGTGTGCTCAACTGATCGAAAACTGTATAAAGCTCTCATTCGATCATTAATTTTTCAGAGATGCTTCTTCCAAGACTACACATATTCCATCAAGGAGACAATTTGGTGTATGCATAGGTTTGCCGAAACATAATTCAGCAGAATAGAAAACATCGATTTGAATGAAAATTAGTGCCGAGAGACAGATAATCAAAAGTAATATACAGCATCCTTTTGCTCAATCAATCTCTTTCCCTCCAACGATTTGATGCTTCTCAAGTGTTAATGGCAGCTGATAGCAAACAGTTAATTAGGTTGTTGCTCATGGACCATCCAAGATGTGACAAAAAGATTAGCTCATCATCATGTCAATTAAAAGGACCAAATAGTCCTCCAATAATTAAATTTCTTTGCTTTATCATCAACAGCCAACTCTACCTACTTAATTAAAGAATTAGTGTCCATGCAAGAATTCTTTAATTTAGTACATCTCATGTCCTCCTCAAAATTATCATCCTTCTCTTTTTTGGTTCCTAAATAATTGTCTTTTTATTTATTTTTTTAAGTCCTACGAGAATATTTCAATAGGAGGAGTATTTTTTTAATAAAAAAAAACAATTACAATCAAATAAAGTATGACTTCACTTATTCCTCGATAATGGATTAAATAAATTAACATTTTCACAAATTCAAATATAATTTCTCTGTACTAACTTACTTAATTTAATATTAATGAACGAAATTAAGTTAAGAGAAACACTTTATCCGGCCCTGCATCAACAAAACTATTTATGTTTTTCATCCAATCCATTAATCCAGCAGGCCGGCCCATATAAAGACATGGGCTTCGATCAGATTGCTTGAACCATGTATTTTTGTGTGTTGAATTAATTGAGCTGGCTGGACCCGGTCGACCTCAATCGATAAACCTACGGGACCTGACTGCTGTATCCTAGTCTTGCCTACGTTTGGTGACGTCGAACCGTATTAACATGTTTGATATATTCGGACGTATATGACGCATCATTTGTTCCTCCCTCCACAGGTGAACTGCACCTCCTCGACGGCTCCGGTCTCCGCCTCACTCTGCACCACCCCAGGAGCCCCTGCTCCCCTGCCCCCCTCCCCGACCTCCCCTTCTCCACCATCCTCTCCCACGACGAGGCACGCGCCACATATTTCGCCGCCCGGCTGACCAAAACCGTACCACGAGCCGCGTCACCACTCCTCCAGTCGGCCGCCGTCTCCGTTCCCCTGTCCCCCGGAAACTCCATTGGCGTCGGCAACTACGTTACCCGCATCAACCTCGGCACTCCCGGCAAGTCCTACTCCGTCGTCGCCGACACCGGCTCCTCCCTCTCCTGGCTTCAGTGCTCCCCGTGCAAAGTCGAGTGCCACCCACAGGAAGGCCCTTTGTTCAACCCTAGCGCCTCCGCCACCTACAGATCCGTGCCCTGCTCCGCGTCGGAGTGCGACAGCCTCGAGTCCGCCACCCTCAATCCTGCCGCCTGCACCATGTCCAATGTCTGCGTCTACGAGGCCACCTACGGCGACGGCTCCTTCTCCGTCGGGTACCTGAGCAAGGACACGCTCTCTTTAGGCTCTGGCCGTCGGCTCGCTGACTTCGTCTACGGCTGCGGCCAGGACAACGAGGGCCTCTTCGGCCGCTCCGCCGGTCTCATCGGCCTCGCGCGCGACAGGCTCTCCATGCCGTCGCAGCTTGCGCCAACTCTAGGATACGGCTTCTCTTACTGCCTCCCCACCACGGCGTCCTCCGGGTACCTGTCGTTCGGCTCAAACAATCCGGGGCGGTTCTCCTACACGCCGATGGTGTCGAGCTCGTTGGACGACAGCCTCTACTTCATCAGGCTCACGGGCATCACGGTCGGCGGGCGAGGTCTGCCGGTGTCGGCGTCGGCCTACACCAGCACGCCGACGATCATCGACTCCGGGACGGTCATCACGCGGCTCCCGATCGACTTGTACGACGCGCTGAGCAGCGCGGTCTCGGCGGCGCTGAGGGGGTACAGGCGGGCGCCGGCGTACTCGATACTGGACACCTGCTTCAGGGGGAGCCTGAGCAGGCTGGCGGTGCCGGCGGTGGACATGGTGTTCCAGGGGGGCGCGACGCTGAGGCTCGCGGCGAGGAACGTGATGATCGACGTGGATAGCTCCACGACCTGCCTGGCGTTCGCGCCGTCCGGTAGTGTGGCGATCATCGGCAACAAGCAGCAGCAGACCTTCAGTGTGGTGTACGACGTGGGCAGGTCGAGAATTGGGTTCGCTGCCGGTGGTTGTGGCTGAGGGAATGCTGCTGATGGTATTCGTTTACGTGTGCATGGTGTTCGTAGTACGTGGATAGGAGAAGAGTAAAGTGGAGTGTGGCGTGACAGAAGTTGGAGGTGATGAATTATTAAGGTGCACTATGTAGGGCTTGATTGATTGTCGATGCAAGGTTTTGGGCGACAACATCTGTTGGATCTAATCGAAGTGAATCTTGGCGTAATCGAATGGGATTCAATGTTTGTGCTTCCCAAACGACGGGGATCGACCAAGTGATAAGGATGGGATAGGGCGACTCCAATGATAAGCATAAAGCATAGTAGGTATTCATGTCGCATTGGGATGGTGGCGGTCCCGTAGACCAATTAATGTCGATGCCAATCCGGTCCGTCGGGTGGTCCTCGAGACCGAATGGAACCCAACTGTTTCTAATTACAACGAGATCAGTTTGACTTTTGTTTCGATCCTATTTCAGGTCAAAGGCACATCGATGCTATGCTATGCTATGCTATATATATACAGTACTTGTGTTTGTTTGTTTGTTTCTCTACCGGAAAAAGGAAAGCGCTGTGCTATAACACTATCAAATGTTAAATCTTATGGCAGTCAGAATAGCATAATTATTTTTAAGGAATGGTTGGAAACGAATACTTTGCCAATGTTAAATCTTATGCAGTGATACACCTTCCTAATTAATCTATCCATCGAGATCTCCACCGGTGTATGCATGCATGCATGTCATACAGACACCTTCCTAATTAATCATCAAGGGAATGATTAAGAACTAACTCTTCGTCCCCCATTCGAGATGGTGGTGCCATCTTTCGGAGGTTCCATTTCCATTTGTTAAGAAGCCCCCACCCCCACCGCCACGAGCATTTGGGATGTTCTTCCGTTGGCTTACATACATCACACGGCCAACTAAGTCAGACTGGTGTTACTTTAATCAAACTTGGATCTGCCGAACCATCTGATCTCCCTTCCATCCCCACTTTGTTGCAAGCACAAGTCAAAATTTGGCTTTCTTTATGAGGGGGCGGTACTCCGAGAAACAACGCTTCCAGACCTCCATTTCAACCCCACCCACCCAAAGGAGGAGGAGAAGAAGAAGACTAGGATAAGAGAAAGAGAAAGAGAAAGATAGGAAACTAATAATAATTTCATGATACATTTTTCCTATTTTATGATGCAAACCAAAATAAAAAGGCAAGAAGAATATTATGGAAATACCAAGTAAACGTCCAACGAAAACAGAAAAGAAAGAAAGAAAGAAAGAGATGCCAGATTCCAACTCATACTGAATGCTAGAGATGTTGATCGGGTAATCTCAAGGACTTCAAAATCTATATTAAATTAACAGTTGGAAATCTTTATTGATGGTTCGATATTACTGGAAGAATTGATAGAGATGATGAGCATCTGCTATATGCTAAAACATAAAAAATAATTCTACGTATAAATCAATCGATACATCAGACAAATATCTCAATGGATCATTTTTACTCCTCCCCCCAAAATCTCTTTTTTACTCCTCGATAATAACTTTAAAATAAAAAAAATTGGAAGGATCATTTTTTCTTTCTTTCTTTTCTTTTAAATAATAAACAAAAACTCATTTCCATTCAGTTCCATCAAGAGATGATGAGTATCTGTCTATTCTTCCTTAGCAAATATTCCTAGTTATTTTTCTTTCTCTATCGAAACAAACTCTACCATTTTATTTTCATCTTAAACATTTCAAAAACATGATCATAGATAGATCGATCACCTGATCTTAGAAACCAGCAAACCAGCTACATAAATGATCGGCTAAGGGGATTACAAGTACAATAATCATCTTTCACTATCTCCAAATTATCCAATAAAACATTTAAGTTGATTAGAGTTCAAACTCTTGCTACAGCATTTTGTTCATCTACTAACTATTAGTTCGTCCTCCATGGTGATCTATTCAAATAATAATAATAATAAGCGTAATATTTATGGGTTGATTCCTCAGTCTTGAGGTATTTTCTTTCTTTAAAGGACAAATGTTTCAAACTGTGATCACTGTAAATGGGAGAAAGAGGCGACCTTAGTCAATTTAAAGATACTTGTTAAACCAGCTGAGTCTAGAGTGGACCGGTCAACTCTTCATGGTCAATAAAACCAATTAATTGAATCCAATTTGATATTTCTTAGATTCAGTAACTCAATCAAACCGGTCAAAGATGTAATTTTTTTTGTTTCTCAGCTTATGCCACGTTTAGGAGGAAATCAATTGATAATTTCTTGGTAAATTCACCTGAGGAGTCATGACAAGTCTTGCGTACATTAAATTAGTCCATTATACCTGGAAAAAGAAGCACTGTTCTAGAGAGATGTCGGATCTGCCGAGAAACTGGTGTCTGAATGAATGCATTGACCCAAGTCTTCTCAAACTTCGTGAGAGTTTAAATGATTACACTGTTATTAGAATACATTCTGGTCCTTGTAATTTGCAAAGCAATTTCCCACAAGCATTACGATGGGAGGCAAACAGTTCCCATAGAATTTAGATTCAGTAAAATAACAAGCAAAGTCTCGTTGCCAGTAGTGAGAGAACCATAGAAGAATGATATCTCTCCATGGTTCAAATCTATGGCCACATCTTAAGGCTATTACAAATTTGATTAGCTCACAATGTCAGCATAGTAAGAGAGAGAGAGAGAGAGAGAGAGAGAGAGAGGAAACACAAATGATAGTAGAGTAGGTGCATGATATGACAGCTCCTTCAAAATCCCTTCATATCCTTTGCCTCTCTCTCTCTCTCTCTCTCTATCTAAGTTGCTGTTTATGGTACAGTTTTGCTTTTAGTGGAGAACCTGATGCCATGGATATGTGTGAGTGGATGGTGCTTTCTGATCTCTAATTTCTTCCTATCCATTAACTGTGATGTGTAAAGGCGAGGAGAAGAAGGTCTCTTGAGCTATACAGACTTCATCTCTTCCTGTCATTTGAGATCCATGAAGCCAGCTTGATTTGTTTGAACTTCCTTCAGCATCCATGCATGGTTATGGCCAGCTGGTGAAACTTGAGATGTGATTTTATGCATTTAGTTTCCTCCATAAATTTCTCTTCTTTCTTCTCTTTACCCCCAATGATTTTATTCTGAGGATTCTGTGAGGTACTGGTTACACATTTTCTTTGGGATTCCAATGTGATGGCTGACTGTTTCTGCTAGCATCAGCCATGTTCTCGTTGGATCTTCCATCTGATTTCTCTCTCTCTCTCTCTCTCTCTCTCTCTCTCTTACTCTCTCCCCACTCCAATCTTTGGTTGCTTCAATTAGATCTTGGATTTATGTGGAGTCTCTGGTTCCTCCAAATGACAATGTTGCCTTCAGATTTACTGCTGATGGGCTTCCTATCACTCATACGCTGCTTTTTTGTTTGATTCTGAGATCTATTAGAGAAACAACTCTGTAATATCTTGGCCTGCTTTTCCTCTCAACTTGTATAAATTTCCAGTGATCTTCCATGGAAATCTTTCGACAGTTTTCCTACTCATGAGATGTTCTCTTGAGTTGCTCTAAGCTGCTGCTTCTCCCTCTTGACTTGGAGAACAATTTCCCACCCTGGTTCATCTCTTCATCATTTCATGTGATGGGTTTCTTTGACAAAGTCTCATCCTCCCTCCCTTGGTCTTTTCCTGATTTGACTGTGTTAGTTCTGCTGCACATAAAATGACACTTTGTAAGTTTCAACTTTCACTTCACCTTGCATTCCTCTTTCCATAAAAAGCCTTGAGATCTTAGGCCTTTAGGCAGCCTAACTCTCAACTTCATTGGTCTGAGCCCCATGAATCCAGTCTCATGTGTACATGAAATAATGCTCTCCGACTCTCCATCTTGTACTGCAGGTCCATGATTTCTACGTTGAGTTCATACCTTTGCCCTTAGCTTCATATCTTCTCCCCTCATTTTGCAGGCATCAGATTCAGTGAAGAGAGGAGAAAATGGGTGGTTGGTTTTGTGTTGGTCGCTGGTGATCCTGTTGTCCTTTCGAGGGGTTATATGGAAGCTCAAATCTTTTGTTATGCTGGAGGCTAAGCACACTACTGCAGGATCATCCAGAGATCATTGAGAGGGCCTTCTTTAGATGTTATCCACTGAAAACCCTGCAGGTCCTTCGTGTTCCTCCAAGCTTCCAGCAGTGAGAACTCATGTGAGGGCTTCTCCTGACAGCCTTCCCTCCCAAGAAAGAGATCCTGTAGTCCTTCAAGAGAGAAGAATCCCAAATTTCTCTATAAGGTAACACTGGTTCCTCTGGAGACATTATTGTTGGTATTATCAATCAGAACCCTCCTTTTTCTCAACAAGTTCTTTCTTTAAATCTTCGATTACAAATGTAATTTCTGCATCTCTAGTTCAAATCAGCACTTTTCCATATTGTTCTTTTTCCTGGAAGTGGCTATTGGTGGGCATGTACTTTGCTCTGCTTTGTTATTTTGTTTACATTCGGTCTCTGGGGATTTATCAACACCAACTAATTGGTTTTGCTTTGTGATTTTATCTCTCTTAGTTGCGTTTTGATCAATGAAATGATATCTGTGGGTGTTCTTTTGAGATGTCAGGGTTATGATTTTTATTCATAGTACAGTTTGTCTGTGGGCTTAACTAATCATGCTGTCTGAAGCAAAAGGCTGTCCTTTTTGTTACTAGTGACACAACTCTGTGTCTGATTCCTTGATCACAAAGAAAGATAGTATAGCAATCAGCATATGCCATGATTAAAACAAGTTCATAACAATATTTGGTTTGCTTAGGACTTGTTCTGAAACTTGTGATTTGGTAGCAGAAACTAAACTTATCTGGTGTTTTCCATTCAGAGATTATGTTTTTACATCACGGAGCAAAGGAATTGAGGCTTCTTGGCCATTCGCTGCACAGTTCTTGCAACCTTACTTGAAGCACGGTGTCAATGATTTATTGCCACCATTCGAGAACCCTGATACAGTGAGAACTCAGAGTCTCTGCAAGGTAGCACAATTGGTTCAGCCTGCTGCTTGTTCAAAGCCAGAAAGAATTGAATCACACTTTGATGTTCTTAAGCCTGCAGATGCTGGCCCTTCTGATGGAGCACTTGCTAGCGTTTGACAGGATCCAACCATAAATCCATCACCAGAAGACGGGAAGTCTGCATTTTGTCGAGGATTTACTGTGAATGAGCTGAGCCATAGTGATGATGGAACTTCTCTGACAATGAGAACACCTCAACAAGCTAAAGAGATTTCAAGCCAGATCAGTGGACTTCCGTGCTTGGTATCATTAAGCGGAAGCTCCTCCAAAACGCAGTTTCAGCCAGAGGTTATTGATCTTGGCAATACTCCTGAGAAGTTGTGTGAACCTTTGGAAAAGAAGAACAGGTTGATACCCAAATTGGATACCATCTTGGAGACTAGTAAAGCAGAAGATCTTGCAGAAATGCATTCTATAGCTTTGAATGTTTGCCCTGTTTGTAGAATATTTTCCTGCACTTTAATCACCACTTTGAATGCTCATATGGACCAGTGTCTTTCCATGGGGTCTAACTTTAAGGCGGCGACGACGAGTAATGTTCCCGAACATAGAGTGAAGCCAAGAAAGAGGAGGTTGATGATGGATATCTATGCCACTTCTTGCCATTGCACTCTTGAAGACCTCGATAAGAGGAATGGTACAAGCTGGGCTTCTGAATTATCACTAATTGCAGCACCAGTTAATAGCCTTTGTGCTGCTCACACCAAAAGGCCAGAGGTGTCACCAACTGATTCTACAAATAATGGAAATGGAGCAGTTTCTGCCGATCCAAATGGTGTAAAACTTAGGATTTTATCTAAATTCAAAGGTCAAAAATTGTCAAAGGAGAGCTTTAAGTTGAGGAAGCATGCAAAAGAACCAAAGGAAAACAAGGATAAGCATTTTGCATCGAAACACTTGGAAAATAAGAAACTGAAGGCACAGAAACAGCAATTGATCTCATTGAATATGCTGCAGTCACAGGTATTTTTATCCTCGCATGCCATTGTTCATGTTTATTCTAAGCAGAAGAAAAGAGAGAATATTAAATTCTATACGTAATTTGGATATATCAAATTGTGTTGCACAAGGAACTCTTTTTTACTTCTTCAATTAGATACTTCATTTTTTTTTTTGCATGATCAAATCATAAATCTATTGAATTCTGAAGCAAAATCAATCCAACATGATTATATTTATAGCATCTAGTTTGATGGCCTTATTAATGTTGCTCAAGGTACCTTTTCTCTTAATTTATTTGGAGTTGCAATTGATGGTCAATTTTTGGCCCTTTCAAAGTAATGAAATTTTCTAATCAAGTAGATGGTTCTTTTTAATTTTTACTACAACCTTTTATTTTTTTGAGATGTTCAATGGCAACATGCAACTTGCAGTTTAATGTGATACAAGATCTAGTTTACATGCTCAATGTGATATTTTTACCCCAGATTTCCATTCCATAGCAATATTGCAATTTAATATCATGAATTCTATAATGTGATAACCAGATTCAAGCTGCAGCCCAAGTAGATTGTGAGACAGAGAATCATCAGAAGAGTGATAAGTCTCCATCACATGTATCAGATTCAGGAGACCATGAAAAAAGAGCAGATATCCTGCAAAAAATGAACAAAAAGGAGAATTGTAGTACCTTGGAGGATATGGAATCTATAACCAGCGAACTCCAGTCCATGAATGGAAACTTGACTGGTTCTCCAGGGACAGAGAGAGTTAATTTCCTGCATAATCCAGTTCATAGCATGGATGAAAGTAAGAGAGATTCCCCTGAGCTACCTTCAAGTTCCAGATGGCCTTCTGAAGGTACTAATTTGGCAAATGGTATTATCCTGAAATTGTCAAGATCATCAGGGAGCTTGATATGTTCATCAGTAATGAAATCAAAAGAGACTGACATGGCAACTTGGGAGGATTCTGATAGCAATTCGAACAGCAAAATGGTTCTTTCACGGAGTTTCTGTTCATTGTTGAAGGATGAAACGAACACAACTTCGAAGAAGAATACTGTCGTAAGGAGTCGAGTTTGTTTGCAACCTAGGAAACTTGGAGCAATTGAGAAACCATTTATCTCTAAAAAGTTTCAAAAGCACAGGACTGATATGAAAAAAGGAGAAAACTCACCATCTAACAGTGCGGGTGTGTGTAGTCCTACTGTTAATATTCACCTTCTTAGAACAAGAGAGACAGGAACAATGGGATCTCATCAATCTTATACTCCAAGTAGTATTACAATGTTTGGAGGAGAGGACATGAATGAAGTATCACCAAGCAGAAGAAATGATACAGAACATTTAAACATAGTGGAAGAGCAGAAAAGCAATACTTCGAATAATCTTTCTTCAGGAGCTGAATGTTCTGACACTGAAATTGAAACTTCTGACTCTGGAGATTATGCGACTAGAATTTCCATGATCAAAGCTGTTCCTGAAAACTCAGAAAAGACTGAACTACCTTTCAGCACCAAGTTGGGTTCTCCTTCATGTGTAGAACATGCACAGACTACATCTGAAATTGAAGCCCATGCAGAACAATTGAAGCAAGCATTTGATGAGCAACAGAGGTTTTCTGGTGAAGGATCATCAATTGAAATTGGAAACCAAGAGATCCAAGCCAAAAAAGATTGTTGCACAATTCAGCTTAAAGAATGTCAGGCTGAGACTCTTTCAGTTCAGGAGTCTAGTGGTTGTTTGACTGGTCATGGTGATGAGGGGCTTGAAATGCCTGAAAAGAATTCATCAATTGACTCTGTTAGAATGAAAGCAATTTTTTTCAAGAATTTGTCCGGTGAAGGGGAACCATCTGGATCACCTGTGTCAACTGATTCCAAATCCCAAGTTTCAGAGGTAGAACCATTGTCCATAGCTGTTAATACCCGAGAGAGTATACATTTAGCAACTCCATCTGCAGAAAGCATTGAAGCAACTCAAGATAGGAACTTGAAGAATTGGAAACAAGAAAACTCAAACATCAGACCACCACATCAGTCAGTTTCCGTGAAAAGTCCACTAGATTTTGCGGTCAAGATATCTTCACCTAGGCCATCACCTCAATCACAGATTCATTCTGTTTCCAGTCCTATACTAAGGTTGATGGGCAAAAATTTGATGGTGGTGAACCATGAAGAGATTGTGCAACCTCAAACTACTGCATTGGATTGCACACAATACGTGAATCATTGTGCTTCTAGCAACAATCACTTGAAGCGTGAGATTTCTCCATATCAGCATAATCAGCTTTCGAGTGGATCTCCAGCCATTGGCTCAGGTTTACCAATGGGTGATCACCAGATGCCCCTAGATCTCCCTAGCACCTCAGTTGGTGGCTTTGCATGGGCTTCACTGCAAAATGGTCGTAGGGATCAACAAACTCAGCAGAGGAAATCGAGTACAAAGCTCACCTCATCTCATCATACACTGGACAAGGTGATTGTGATCGATGGCTCACCCAAGCATGAGGCTGATCTAAAAGGCTGCCTATCAAATTCGGCAAGCACTTTGCCTAATAGGCCATTTTCCTGCTATCCATTGCAACATCATATTAGAGATTGCCCAAGAATCTAGTTTCCGAATGCATATTCAAGTGTCAGTGCCAGTTTCATGAATCAAGGAATCACTTCAGAAGGACATAACCTTTTTCTGTCAAGCCCCACCGTGTTCCAGTCTCCTACAGGTCAAAAGGGACCTTTGATGTATTACTCACGAATCCCGCATTGATCCTACATTTTATTGTGAGCATAAGAAGGTTTCCCCTCAAGTTTCAGAATGCAATCTTCTTCAGTATCTGCGGAGGCCAAGCTGCCAATTATGCAGAGTTTCTTTGGCAGATTGCTTCTAGTACAGCTAGAAAGTGACAGTTATCAAATGAATCAAAAGCTGGCAAAAACTTAAGAATCAGAATCTCAAAATAGATCATGTATTTAATTTGTTGTTTTCCAGCTGGTTTTGAAACATTTTCCTTCTTTACAATTTCAGTGCATTGGACTTTAAGCAAAACCTAATGTGAAGTGAGAATAATCAGTGCATCACCAATGGCTAAAAGTTTCTCCTGACAATGGCTAAAAGTTTCCATTGCAGAGTGAACAATGTTTGTTCTTCTTGTTGCTAAGAAATTCTGAACTGGAACTTGTGTATTCTTATTCTGCTTTTGCTCAGCAACTTGCATTATGCATCAAATTCTGATCTTTTATAGATTTTGGGGATGGTTCATATTATGCAATGCCGATATCCTCCATTTTCTGCTTTAAATTCCTCCTGCAGCTTATCAATAATGTGAGACTGCACTTTTCTAATATCAATATATGTTCATGGATTACCTTTCAGTTTTATCCAGTGAATACAAGTTATTGAGACTAGTAAATGGTAAGCGGACACAAACTGGTGCACCAGTAGTTCTTAGTAAACACTGTTAGGAATCAGGATAACATCATGGGGGAATATTATGGTGTTCATGAAGGATTAACACGAAATCCTAGAACTAGGTCGAATGTGTTCCGAGGATTCTTCATATGTAAGCACATCCATTTCCTAGTCTCTTTCCATTATGTAACTGGTTTTTGGGTTGATTCAAGGCTTTACATGCTCATCTTATACTTGAAGCAAGAAACAAAAGGTTTTTTCACAGATGAAATTTCAACAAACATGACTGGTACTGCTACATGATAGTAGAATATGACTTGCACCCTCGGATCTCTATCGAACAATGATACAGTCAGTCCATTGCAGGATGATGCTAACGACAAGTGTCCGCTGAAAGACACAAGATAAAGAATTCTGTGCAGGTAATGTTCAGATACAGAATTCTACCAGCAGAGAGGACCTCCTCCTAGTGGAAGTAGAGGCTGGTCAGGATGTTGTTGTGCACTGGATCAGCCAAGTGATCCAACAGGTTGTGAGATGGCCCAACCCCGGTGACAAGCCCCCCCTGCCCAGAGTACCCCAGTATGGCCAACATAGCCAGCGTCCCATTCTTCACCTCCTTCAGCTTCAAGTCCTTGAGTGACTTGTCATCCTTCCCAAAGCCAAGAGGGTTGAAGAAAGGTCATCCAGGGTAAGCAGGGTCTCCTGAGCCACCCAGCCCCTTCTCCAGCCCTAAGAAGTACTGCTTTCCCATGGTGCCCGGCTTTGCCCAGTCCTGGAACCTCCTGTGCTCCGCAAACCCCATGAGCGCCATCTCCAGCACGAAGAGAGTGTAGGGGTCCGCCCAGTAGACGCATGTTCCTGCAGGTGGCATTGCCCCGGTCTTGAACCACGGAAGAGCAGTCTCGGCTGGTCTCATGCCGAGCTTCCCCAGAGTCTCCGGCGCGATCGCACCTGCGGCGCCGAGCATGGCGAACCTTCCGTTGATGATCTCCCCTTAAGCTAGCCATTTGGGCTCGATGAGTCTTCCGGTGCCGTCGGGGTCCGACGGGCCTAGTGGATCGAAGCCATAGTCACCAGGGAAGCTGCAACGTGGGACTCTAACGCATGAATCATTGTCCACAGCCCGCAGAAACAGTGGTGGAAGCGTAGGTTATGCTCCATGTCAGGAAATATAGTCGACCTTCCATCCAAGTAAGAGAGGGATTGTTGGGATGCAAACCAGAGTTGCCTATGTGCTCCTTTTGACAAGTTGACAAGATGATTCATGTCAGCGAAGAACAGTTTATATACAACAAGTCATTAAAGTCGCCCAAGAGTGCATTCAGTGATGTTTTCCCAAGTCTGATATCAAATCTAATGCATGAAATATATCTGCTCCTCGCATGAAGTTTGAGAGATGAAAATATGAACAAGCGTATGGCCTTCAGAGGGGGTGTGGAAGCTGCTCGAAGATGTGGAGGGGTCTTCCTCCTCCGAGGAGATGTCTCCCAGCTTCCATTGGAGAGAGAAGAGCTTGAGTTGCCATTGGTTTGTCTCCCCTCAGAAAGAGAAGCAATTCAAGAGAGAGTTTGCAGTGGCGGTGGGAGTGGCAATCTAAACGAGACACAGAGATGGAGTATGGAAGATGAGGAAGGCTCCCATTAAACTGCCCGATAGGACAACACCACCTGGTGTGCCAAGTGGGGAGGCTATGAATCATATTTGAGATCACATCCCACAACCTAAGGCTGGAGAGTAGGCTGATTGATGATATCTTTAAGTGGTTTGCATGAAATCTTGGCGAAAGAGTGTCATTATAATTCTTTTATACGTTCAATATCATAAAACTCCTATCTGTCTGTAAGCGTTAAGAGGACATACTTTGAAGGGTGATATCATAGGGGTAATGTATCAATTCAAAACTGCATGTAACTTTTTCTATCAAACACAATAATACTATTTTATTTATATGCACCTATTCATGATTTCTTTCCCCCATTTCAAGATATATAATAAAGAAATTATTTTCTAATATCTGCTTAATTTCTTCGTCGAATAAATATTTTTTTTAAAAAAAATATATTATATTAAGTGACGTATACGAGGTTGATACTTGGATTCGAATATGAGATCCATCATTCATAAAACAATAATGCATGCATTAACTAATATGAATATTCCAACAAATACATCGATTTTATATTGTAGAGACGCTCACTTTTAAAAAAAAAAATTATAATTGGATATTCTATTTTTTATAATTCTCTCTCATAAGTTGGAAGTCACTTATAAAATCAACATAATACCAATCTGATTAAAAAAAGAAAAAGAAAATGAGAAGAAGTGGCTGACGGAATGATGGAAAGAAAGACCAATGCTTCTCAATAATGACACAAATAAATTTCTGTCTATTTATAGGGATTAGATGATGCATTATTGTACCTATTCAAAGGTTCATGCACTTGCGTTAGTAGTGACCTTATTCAATACAAACTTTCATTTTCTTTTTTTGCACCTTCTCATGGCATCTTTTCCTAAAACAAGATCCAAGATTATAAATTAAGTATATTTTATAACAAAATATAAGCTTGCTTTTTAGATTACCAAATTCAGATGACTTCAGTGATTATGTTCTTTCCAATAAACACTGAGATTAAAATGCTTGAGTTAGTAAAATTTTCCTCTACATTTCATACATTCTTTGGTGCTGGTGTTGCTTTAATGTCATATTAATGGTTCCTCCTCTTCTTCTTTCAAAGATAACAAGGATTGTGCCGAGGAGATCCTCTTTATATCCTTGTTTGCTTAATTGAAATATTTTAGATATGCAAATAACTCTATTTTGTATTAAGTGAACCTTCAAACTTTATTATGTATACCGATAATATATATATTACTTTGGTTTAGAGAGCCAACAGCAAATCTTATCATTCCATCCTTGAAAATATTTCAAACTTGTGAAACTCTCACTAATCAAAAGATTAACTCTTCTAAATTTAAAATTTATTTTTCTTGATGAATATTACGAAAAGTAGTTTTTCTTTTACATACCTCCATACTCTTTATCGCACCGAGGCAAATGGTACAATATTTAATTTCTGCATCGTATGTGACTGGAAAACAAGTGCATGTATTTTGAAGGCGACGATGCTGAAATCTCGTCGTTAAAACCAGTAGCCAATAATGCAATCGAGGATTGGAGATGCAGTCTAAATCTACTATTCTGGGTGTGGTCTCCTTGTGGTTAGGGCTCCGGCACCTCGTTGAGGTCGAAGTCAAACAGCCCACGTTTTGCTCCCTTGTCGATTTCAGATGAGTGTGGAGAAGACGATGGAGCTCGATGCTGCAGCTCATTGAAGTGCCGTCTCTTGTGGCCCCCGAGTGCCTGCCCGCTTCGGAACGTCAGGTTGCAGTTCGTGCATCGGTGTTCTGCCATCTCCGCTTTGATCACTGCACCGTTTCCATGGATCAAGTCCTCGCCTTGCTTCGTGTTGGAACCTTCCTTCTCGTTAGGGATCGCCGCTGCTTCTTCGGGATTGCTCTTCTTCTTGTTGTGGCTGGCTCGGTGTCCTCCCAACGCCTGGTGAGATGAGAAAGTCTTGAAGCATACACTGCACTGGTACCTTCGAAAACGAGCAGATGTGCCGGACCCGTTCACCAGTTCCAGCTCTTTGATCCTCCTCTTCTTTGTTCTCTTGGAGCTCGATATCAGTTCGTTCCCGTAGCTGCCGGCGTCCATGTCATCAGATTTCTGATCCCAACCGATCCCATCGGTGCCAGCAAAACGAGTGCCAGCGATCTGTTTCGTATCAGTGTCTTCCACCTCAGTGGTGATGGTGGTCTCCGGACGCTGCGGCTTTCCATCAGCCAGGAGCAACAGGGTATCAGCGGCAATCGCGTCGTCATCTCTGTCACCAGCCGTCCCTTTCCGCCCTCTTCTCGCGGTTGACCACTTGGTGGTGGGCGGCACTCTCGCGATCGACGAATACGCATCGGGTTGCGGCTTCTTCCTCGCACCCGGAGGCGGATTAACTCCTCTGTAGTCTCTCTCCGGGTGGCACCTCAGGTGGCCAAACAGTGATTTATCGGAGGGGAAGGTCTTCCCGCACTCAGGGCATGTTGGGACCACCGCCCTCCTGTTTGCATGCTTGCGTTTGAAGCTACCACAACCCTCGTCGACCGCCTCTTTGACGTCCGATGCAGATTCGGCGTTAGCATGCTCATCGCCGGCAAGCTCCCCGTCAGCACCACCGGTGGATTGGTCAGCTATCACACCACTATCACCAGATGGAGACACCGCCTCCTGAGCCGCTGTTTCCCTGTCCTCGTCTCCGGTCTTGGGGCACTTGATCCGAAGCCGCAGGGTGTTCTTGGTCAGCTCCTCGGGGGCTTGCTCTTCTGCGGTCACTGCAGCATCCCAGGTCATATGGTGGCTTCCACCTTCCATGAGACGAGCTGCCATTCCTGAGCAACAGATGAGAGCGAGGGATCAGACGTGAAGGCACGTACGTGAACTGAAGACACTATAATGGTTTCAGCTCACGAAGGAAATAACTTACTCTCTGGTTGATGGCAAGAAGCTGCCTCTTCCCTATCTATCAGTTTCCGAAACCCAAAAGGTCATAAAACAGAGCCGAAGCCACAGCTTCCCACGAAAGACAGCGACGACAGCACAATAACTACGACAGAGGACACCTTCTTTGGTTACCAACAAAAACTCAAACCCAGCTTCGTCAACACCTATTTGGATCCCACAACGAGACGAAGAACAAGAGCAGCAACCTCAGCTGAACATGGCGTGATCTCCAGCTGGAGCCGCCTTCGACGCATACAGGATCTATCAACTTCGAGAAAACAAAATGACGAGCTCGAGGGAAGCAGATTGGATAAAAAAGACACCCATTTTTCGTTGGATCAAGAGAAGAAGGGGTTGGGGGGGGGAGAGGAGGCGGGGAGCCGATCGATGGAGCTGGCAACTCCCTGTGCTCTTCTCCAAAGTCCAAAAAGGCGGAGGCTGCAAAGAAGGAAAGCAGGGCTGGAGACAGTGGCGAGGTTGTGAGAGGCACAGGGGGGAGGAAAGGGGGAGAGGAGGGGTAGGAGGAGGAGGAGGCGAAGAAGAGTGATTCGGAGATGGCTGTAATAACAGTAATGGAGGAAGAGGTGGAATCCCGCAACAATTAATCTCGCCCCGCGACCATCGCTCGGGGGTGCCTTCCATGCGTTATACTGCTCTGTTCGTGATGGTGGTGAGAGAGAAACCGACTTGTGGAGGACGAATGGGAGCCGTGCGAACAGAGCAGAGCAGTATAACGCATGGAAGGCATGAGTCGATTTCTCTCATTCGTCCTCCACGAGTTATGCTGCTCTGTTGAACAGAGCAGAGCAGTTGTTCTCTCACAATTGTTTCTCTCTTCTCTGTTCAACAGAGCAGTATAAGTCGTGGAGGACGAATGAGAGAAACCGACTCGTGCCTTGCATGCGTTACACTGCTCTGTTCGTGATGGTGGTGAGAGAGAAGCCGACTCGTGGAGGACGAATGGGAGCCGTGCGAACAGAGCAGAGCGGCATAACGCATGGAAGGCACGAGTCGGTTTCTCTCATTTATCCTCCACGAGTTATACTGCTCAGCTCTGTTCGAATTAGCGCACCAAGATCATAGAATTAATTAGTGCAACAGCAAACTCAAACATCAGACCACCAAATCAGTCAGTTTCCGTGAAAAGTTCACTGGATTTTGCTGTCAAGATATCTTCACCTGGGCCATCACCTCAATCACAGATTCATTCTGTTTCCAGTCCTATACTAAGGTTGATGGGCAAAAATTTGATGGTGGTGAACCATGAAGAGATTGTGCAACCTCAAACTACTGCATTGGATTGCAGCACACAACAGGTGAATCATTGTGCTTCCAGTAACAATCACTTAAAGCGTGAGATTTCTCCAGACATTGGCTCAGGTTTACCAATGTGTGATCTCACCAGATGCCCCTAGATCTACCTAGCACCTCAGTTGGTGGCTTTGCATGGTCTTCACTGCAAAATGGTTGTACGGATCAACAAACTCAGCAGAGGAAATCGAGTACAAAGCTCACCTCATCTCATCATACGCTGGACAAGGTGATTGTGATCGATGGCTCACCCAAGCATGAGGCTGATTCTAAAAGGCTGCCTATCAAATTCGGCAAGCACTTTGCCTAATAGGCCATTCTCCTGCTATCCATTGCAACATCATATTAGAGATTGCCCAAGAATCTTGTTTCCGTACGCATATTCAAGTGTCAGTGCCAGTTTCATGAATCAAGGAATCACTTCAGAAGGACATGACCTTTTTCTGTCAAGCCCCACCGTGGTCCAGTCTCCTACAGGTCAAAAGGGACCTTTGATGTATTACTCGCGAATCCTGCATTGATCCTACATTTATTTTATTGTGAGCATAAAAAGGTTTCCCCTCAAGTTTCAGAATTCAGTATCTGCGGAGGCCAAGCTGCCGATTATGCAGAGTTTCTTTGGCAGATTGCTTCTAGTACAGCTAGAAAGTGACAGTTATCAAATGAATCAAGCTGGCAAAAACTTAAGAATCAGAATCTCAAAATAGATCATGTATTTGATTTGATGTTTTCCTGCTGGTTTTGAAACATTTTCCTTCTTTACAATTTCAGTGCATTGGACTTTAAGCAAAGCATAATGTGAAGTGAGAATGATCAGTGCATGACCCACCTAGTTCCTCTTGACAATGGCTAAGAGTTTCCATTGCACAGTGAACAATGTTTGTTCTTCTTGTTGCTAATAAATTCTGAACTGGAACTTATGTATTCTTATTCTGCTTTTGTCTCAGCAACTTGCATTATGCATCAAACCTCCATTTTCTGCTTTAATTCCTCCTGCATCTTGTCATTAATGTGAGACTGCACTTTTCTAATTTCAATATATGTTCATGGAGTACCTTTCAATGAATTAAGTTGTTGAGACTAGTAGATGGTAAGCGGACACAAACACTGTTAGGAATCAGGATAACATCATGGGGGGAATATTATGGTGTTCATGAAGGATTAACACGAAATCCTAGAACTGGGTCGAATGTGTTCCGAGGATTCTTCATATGTAAGCACATCCATTTCCTAGTCTCTTTCCATTATGTAACTGGTTTCTGGGTTGATTCAAGGCTTTACATGCTCATCTTATACTTGAAGCGAGAAACAAAAGGTTTTTTCACAGATGAAATTTCCACAAACATGACTGGTACTGCTTGCTACATGATAGTAGAATATGACTTGCACCCTCGGATCTCTATCGAACAATGATACAGTCAGTCCATTGCAGGATGATGCTAACGACAAGTGTCCGCTGAAAGACACAAGATAAAGAATTCTGTGCAGGTAATGTTCAGATACAGAATTCTACCAGCAGTGAGAACCTCCTCCTAGTGGAAGTTGAGGCTGGTCAGGATGTTATTGTGCACTGGATCAGCCAAGTGATCCAACAGGTTCTGAGATGGCCCAACCCCGGTGACAAGCCCCCCCCTGCCCAGAGTACCCCAGTATGGCCAACATAGCCAGCGTCCCATTCTTCACCTCCTTCAGCTTCGAGTCCTTGAGTGACTTGTCATCCTTCCCAAAGCCAAGAGGGTTGAAGAAAGGTCCTCCAGGGTAAGCAGGATCTCCTGACCCACCCAGCCCCTTCTCCAGCCCTAAGAAGTACTGCTTCCCCATGGTGCCCGGCTTTGCCCAGTCCCGGAACCTCCTGTGCTCTGCAAACCCCATGAGCGCCGTCTCCAGCACGAAGAGAGTGTAGGGGTCCGCCCAGTAGGCGCATGTTCCTGCAGATGGTATTGCCCCGGTCTTGAACCACGGAAGAGCAGTCTCGGCTGGTCTCATGCCGAGCTTCCCCAGAGTCTCCGGCGCGATCGCACCTGCGGTGCGTAGGTTATGATCCATGTCAGGAAATATAGTCTACCTTCCATCCAAGTAAGAGAGGGATTGTTTGGATGCAAACCGGAGTTTGCCTATCTGCTCCTTCTGACAAGTTGACAAGATGATTCATGTCAGCGAAGAACAGTTTATATACAACAAGTCATTAAAGTCGCCCAATAGTGCATTCAATGATGTTTTCGGAAGTCTGACATCAAATCTAATGCATGAAATCTATCTGCTCGTCGCATGAAGTTTGAGAGATGAAAATATGAACAAGCGTATGACCTTCAAAGTGGGGGTGTGGAAGCTGCTCTAACAACGAACGAAGCCCTTCTTGGAGAGTCGATAGATGTGGAGACGGAAGGCTGGAGAGGTCTTCCTCCTCCGAGGAGTTGTCTCCCAGCTTCCATTGGAGAGAGAAGAGCTTGAGTTGCCATTGGTTTGTCTCCCCTCAGAAAGAGAAGCAATTCGAGAGAGAAATATGAGGTGTTTGCAGTGGCGGTGGGCATGGCAATCTAAACGAGACATGAGATGGAGTATGGAAGATGAGGCAGGCCCTCATGAAACTGCCCGATAGGACAACACCACCTGGTTTGCCAAATGGGAGGGTATGAACCGTATTTGACATCACATCCCACTGCCTATGGTTGGAGAGTAGGCTGATTGATATCTTTAAGTGGTTTGCATGAAATCTTGGCGAAAGAGTGTCGATTATAATTCTTTTATACGTTCAATATCATAAACTCCTATCTGTATCTGTCTGTAAGCGTTAAGAGTACATATTTTAAAGGTGACATCACAAGGGTGATGTATCTATTCAAAACTGCATGTAACTTTGTCATGATGATTCTTTCTATCGAACACAATAATACTATTTTATTTATATGCACCTACCTATTCATGATTTCTTTCCCCCATTTCAAGATATATAATAGGGAGGGATATTCTTTTTTTTTTTTATAATTCTCTCTCATAAGTTGGAAGTCATTTATAAAATCAACCTAATACCAATCTGATTTAAAAGAAAAAAAAGAAAGAAAATGAGAAGAAGTGACTGATGGAATGGTGGAAACAAAAAGACCAACGTAATTACAATGCTTCTCAATAATGACAACTTTTTCTACACACTTAATGCCATAAATAAATTTCTGTCTATTTATAGGGATTAGATGATGCATTGTACCTATTCAAAGGTTCATGCACTTGTGTTAGTAGTGACCTTATTCAATACAACCTTTCTTTTTTGCTTCTTTTTTTTTTGCACCTTCTCATGGCATCTTTTCCTAATACAAAGATACAAGATTATAAATTAACTTTATTTTATAACAAAAATATAAGCTAGATCAAATCTGAAGTATGTTTTAGACACCAAATTCAGATGACTTCAGTGATATGTTCTTTCCAATAAAATTTTTCTCTACATTTCATACATTCTTTGGTGCTGCTGGTATTATTGCTTTAATGTCATATTAATGGTTCCTCCTTTTCTTCTTTAAAAGATAAAAAAAAATGATTGTGCCAAGGAGAACCTCTTGATATCCTTGTTTGCTTAATTGAAATATTTTAGAAATGCAAATCACTCTATTTTGTATTTAAGTGAACCTTCAAACTTTATGTATACCCATAATATATTACTTTGCTTTGGAGCCAACAGCAAATCTTATCCTTCCATCCTTGAAACAATATTTCAAACTTATGAAACTCTCACTAATCAAAAGATTAACTCTTCTAAATTTAAAATTTATTTTTCTTGATGAATATTAAGAAAAGTAGTGTGTTTTTTTTTTTCTCTTTTACATACGTTGATACTCTTTATCGCACCGGAGGCAAATGGTGCAATATTTAATTTCTACTATTCATTTGTGACTGGAAAACAAGTGCGCAAGTATTTTGAAGGAGACGATGCTGAAATCTTGTAGCTAAAACTAGTTAGTAGCCAATAATGCAATCGAGGATTGGAGATGCAGGCAGTGTGGTCTCCTTGTGGTTAGAGCTCCGGCACCTCGTTGAGGTCGAAGTCAAACAGCCCATGTTTTGCTCCCTTGTAGCTCTCAGATGAGTGCGCTGAAGAAGATGTAACTCGATTCTGTAGCAGCCCATTCGCTCCCTTGTCGCTTTCAGATGAGTGTGGAGAAGACGATGGAGCTTGATGCTGCAGCTCATTGAAGTGCCGTCTCTTGTGGCCCCCGAGTGCCTGCCCGCTTCGGAACGTCAGGTTGCAGTTCGTGCATCGATGTTCTGCCATCTCCGCTTTGATCACGGCACCGTTTGCACGGATCAAATCTTCGCCATGCTTCGGGTTGCCACCTTCGTTCTCGTCAGGGATCGCCGCTGCTTCTACGGGATTGCTCTTCTTCTTGTTGTGGCTGGCTCGGTGTCCTCCCAGTGCCTGGTGAGAAGAGAAAGTCTTGAAGCATACACTGCACTGATACCTTCGACAACGAACAGATGTGCCGGACCCGTTCACCAGTTCCAGCTCTTTGATCTTCCTCTTCTTTGATCTCTTGTAGCTCGATATCAGTTCATTACCGTAGCTGCCGGCGTCCATGTCAGCAGATTTCTTATCCCAACCAATCCCATCGGTGCCAGCAAAATGAGTGCCAGCGATCTGTTTCGTATCAGTGTCTTCCCCCTCAGTGGTGATAGTGGTCTCCGGACGCTGCGGCTTTCCATCAGCCAGAAGCAACAGGGTATCAGCGGCAATCGCTTCGTCGTCTCTGTCACCAGCCGTCCCTTTCCGCCCTCTTCTCGCGGTTGACCACTTGGTGGTGGGCGGCACTCTCGCGATCGACGAGTACGCATCGGGTTGCGGCTTCTTCCTCGCACCCGGAGGCGGATTAACTCCTCTGTAGTCTCTCTCCGGGTGGCACCTCAGGTGGCCAAACAGTGATTTATCGGAGGGGAAGGTCTTCCCGCACTCGGGGCATGTTGGGACCACCGCCCTCCTGTTTGCATGCATGCGTTTGAAGCTGCCACAACCCTCGTCGACCACCTCTTTGACCTCCGATGCAGATTCGGCGTTAGCATCCTCATCGCCGGCAAGATCCCCGTCAGCACCACCGGTGGATCGGTCAACTATCACACCACTATCACCAGATGGAGACACCGCCACCTGAGCCGCTGCTTCCCTTTTCTCGTCTCCGGTCTTGGGGCACTTGATCCGAAGCCGCAGGGTGTTCTTGGTCAGCTCCTCGTGGGCTTGCTCTTCTGCTGCCACTGCAGCATCCCAGGTCGTATGGTGGCTTCTACCTTCCGCGATACGAGCTGCCATTCCTGAGCAACAGATGAGAGCGAGGGATCAGAAGTGGAGGCACGTACGTGAACTGAAGACACTATAATGGTTTCAGCTCACGAAGGAAATAACTCACTCTCGGGTTGATGGCGAGAAGCTGCCTCTTCCCTATCTATCAGTTTCCGAAACCCAAAAGGTCATAAAACAGAGCCGAAGCCACAGCTTCCCACGAAAAACAGCAACGACAGCACAATAACTACGACAAAGAACACCTTGTTCGGTTACCAACAAAAACTCAAACCCAGCTATGTCAACACACCTATTTGGATCCCACAGCGAGGCGAAGAACAAGAAGAGCAACCTCAGCTGAACATGGCGTGTTCTCCAGCTGGAGCCGCCTTCGACGCATACAGGATCTATCAACCTCGAGAAAACAAAATGACGAGCTCGAGGGAAGCAGATTGGATAAAAAAGACACCCATTTTTCGTTGGATCAAGAGAAGAAGGGGTGGGGGGGGGGGGGAGAGGAGGCGGCGAGCCGATCGATGGAGCTGGCAACTCCCTGTGCTCTTCTCCTCAGTCCAAAAAGGAGGCAGCAAAGAAGGAAAGCAGAGCTGGGGACAGTGGCGAGGTTGTGAGAGGCACAGGGGGGAGGAAGGGGGGAGAGGAGGAGGAGGCGAAGAAGAGTGATTCGGAGATGGCAGTAATGACAGTAATGGAGGAAGAGGTGGAATCCCGCAACAATTAATCTCGCCCCGCGACCATCGCTCGGGGGTGCCTTCCATGCGTTATACTGCTCTGTTGGTGGTGGTGGTGAGAGAGAAACCGACTCGTGGAGGACGAATGGGAGCCGTGCGATGGGGATTGATGAGATTGCGCAGGGATTTGGAGTGCCTAAGTTTCCATCTAATCCGACTGCAATTAGTTACCACAATCTCTCTCCATATAATTCTTTTCCATCCTTCGCACCCTCCTCTCCTTTTGAACCCCTCTCCATTCTCCGTATCTTATCCTCCATATGCACCGAAGCCACGAGCATAATTCCCCTCTACAATGAATGATATTGACAATCTCAAAGCTGGTGATGAATCCCTGATTCAACCCCATCCGATGATATTGACAATCTCAGTCTTGTGTCGAGTCAACTTGGACTTTTCCGATGACTGGTTTGACATTGGCAGGCTTCACAGATTCCTGCAATTAATTGCATCCCTGCTGTTTCTGCGAACGAGTCACCTAAGAGAGAGAGGAGCATATGCCGAGATAAGAAGGGATTAGGCATGCTAAGAAGAAATCACCCCCTTTGAATATTTGATGATGGGATCACATCCATAAGTATATGGCAAGTAGCATAATGTGTACAGTGATTAAGGCATCTCTGTTAATATCATGCCATTGGTTACATCTTTTCAGGCTCTGATGATGGTGCATTGATTAACTAATTATCAGAAATATGGTGAAAGAAAATTAAAGGTAAACATATACCTCTTTGAGAAGACTGGAAACTGGCAGACTTCCATATAATATTATTCACTGTCTTCTCACTTGCCATAATTTTCCTTTGAAGCTTTGTTCACAGTTTAAAATCCTCACTTGTTTCCATCATCTAAAATCTGTCT
>NW_027021342.1:31545-62930 GCF_036884655.1 Musa acuminata AAA Group | reverse complement strand
AAGAACATGTGGGACACTCCACAAAAATAAGAACCAAGCCTGGGGAATATGTTGGAGAGGTGATGATGCACTTGGGTGAAAGCTGCATGGTTAGCTAATCACATGGTAGGATGCTTTAAGAGAAATAATAATAAAAAAAATGTGTCGAGAGCATTAAACCATTAAACGCATGGATGAGGTACTTGTTTGGAACACAAGGTAGAGTGTGATGATTGAGTCCCAGCTGGATCGATACGGCACAGCCTGCATCAGAGAGTAAAAGTTTGTGATCATGAAAGGGATATATACTTGCATCCTAAGTTGGGCTCCGAGGAGGATCCCATGCTCGGGGATCTGAATAAGTCAAAACAAAATATCACAAGAATTTAAACAAATCAACAAATACTACATCGATCGGGAAAGAATAAAAGGAAAGGTCAACAGACAGGCTGACTTGAATATGGATGCATAGCACAAGGGATCATAATGCCAATAAACATGAGTTGACAACAAGTGGAATTCTTACCATCATTCAACGAGCCATGAAGAAATCAGGTATCACAGTGCAATCTCAGAGATTAAAGTAAAAAATTGCATTGTAATTCCTGTACTTGTAATATAGGACTGGACAAAATAATGCAAAAATTGAACATAATTTCCAATACACCAGCTAGAATAACAACCTCAGTTGATATACAAACCAAAACTCCAAAATCATTTACCAAGATTGAAATGTGAAGAACCTTAAGAAACACCTGGAGTTAATGTGATGAAGAAAACAACAAATTTACTCTTGCCAAGCTCATAACTTCATAGCCACATCGTCGGATGAAGAAAATTGAAAACATCAAGATTTATATCTTAATAACACAAAAAGAGGTCCACCCAAAGAGTAAATTGTGTCGACCGTCAGGAATAAATAAAAGCGAAATTCTACTTGCAATAACCACAAGTACCTCTGTACATGTACATCAGTTTATACCAATCAGACACACTAAGAACAGCAACTTCTTTCCACCATAAAAATTGAGAATTAAAGTGAAATTAGAGGTAAAAAGATTTAAGATAGATGAGTGGAAAAGAACAAATCAGACACAGCATCACACCAACTTCAAAAGGTGACAGAGGCAAAAAGAAATAACACTTTTATGTGTAATACAATTACCCATTACAAAAAGAACACGAGTTCACAGCAGAATTAAGTTCAGCCTATCCAACCATATTCCATAGTTGACACACAAATTTAAAGCTTTAACATGCATGGATGAATACATAACCAAGCCAAAGATTTAACCACATACACTGGCATAAAACCAAAAAAAATAAAAAGGATTTAATTGTACATGATACGACTGTCAGTTGCACTCAATGATAAATACAAAGTAATTATTAAAATATGCAAGATGATACCATCAGCACATGTATAGTAGCTGAATGTACACAAGTTATCCCGTTCAACTGTTGGTTATACCAGAAAATGAAGAGGTAGAGAGACCAACTGCAACAGTAGATCACTTTCTCAGGGTACAGGGTTTGCAGCAACGGTCAGTGACAATATCGCAGCACCACAACAAGCAGAGATAATTTAGACATGTGCCATAATATGCCATACATTTTATGACACCTGGCAGGCAGGCACATGTTCCGGAATCTCCAGAGAACCCCATTGCTTTGGCTCTTCATAAGCTCTTCTAAGATTGCGGATGAACCAGAATCAGGTGATTTTAAGGCACATCTAAAATATGAAAAATCCCTAAAAGCAATCAAATCGCATGCTTTCTACTAAACTTTATCATTTTCTGAAGAAAAAAATGAAAAGAAATCAATCGTATGCTAGTGGTCACACGTGGAGTAAGGAAAAGTCAAAGACTGTCTGCACATAAGATGGTCCTAAAGGATCATCTACATGATAGCTTCCTATGACCTGGCTACGCCTCTGACAGTGAGAAGGGACCTGAGGCCAGGGAGCTTGTATAGATTATATCTATTTTTGCATCCTGTTAATATTGACTTTTGAGCAGCATATCCTTAGAACTTCACTATGTTGCTCAGGAGGAAGTTTCTTTAATATTTCTGCTATCGCAACCTTATGCTTCTTTTGAAGATCATCAAGTTCCTTCTGCTGCTCAGTCAACAAACGCTCTAATTTTTTAACAATGAACTGCATATCCTCGGACTTATTTGCAAGAAAAGTTTCATTTAGTTTGGTATCACTGCCCTCAAGCTGTCCAGAGTGGACTCCACGGTTACACAACTGAAATCCAGCACATGAAGGTGATTCATCCAGGTCTCGGTTTAGACTGTTAGTGGAGGATGGGTTTCTCGCATTATAAGATATTAGTAATGACCCAATTCCCAGATTATTGTCACCACCATCACCAGAACCTGGGGGACGTATCTGTTGTTTAGGTGAAGAGCGGTCAATTGACCGGGATGTCCTCTGGCCATCCTTTTTAAAGGAATCACCTTTCTCATCATAAACCTCAAGAGATATGTCTTCACTTCCATGCAATTCCAACTCAGAACATGCATTTGAGTGTGCAAGAGATGATGGAGAGTCTACACTAGTTGCCTTTGGAGAATCAGACCAATACTTCCGACCAGAAGGGAGCCGTTCTAGGGTAAGACTGCCAGCTGGATTGTCTAATTCATTGGGCAAAGCAGAAACTTCATCTTCAGCTTCCGAATCATGGCTATGACAATCAGAAACTGTTACATAATTGCTATGATATTCAAAAGCTTCTCCTGACATCCATTCTGGGACATAGGCATGTATCTCAGCATCTATCATTGCAGCAATCGTTGTGACATCTTGATCCGTAAGGTCTAATTCTGCCACCATTTCTGTGGCAACACTTACTGATGTGTCCGCCTCAATATCAAATGGAAAATGAATGTTGCGAATTTGACCTATGGTAAAACAAATCAGCAACAGAAACATTGAGTTGAGAGTAATTACGAACAGATACATCAGTCACAAGTAAACAAAGAAGCAAACTTGTAAACCTGTTGAATCCGCAATCCGTAGCTTTAAAAATATTGTGTTGAGGTCTTTGCGTTGACCTTCCACAGTGAAATCTCGACCAGCTGTAGCTAGTTCTAGTTGGTCATACCCATAAATTGTACTTGCATTGGAATGACCAACATTATCTGCATTTGCAATCTAAAATTACCAAAAGAAAGAGGATGACAGAATCACAAGAAATACATGTCTCATAAACATCAACAAATATACTATGACCATTATAAGATCCAGTCCAATCTTTCTTTACCTGATTGACTTGATGATGATCTCAGGGAATAACCTATGCTGTCAGTGTCTGCATCTTCTTGGAGAAAAGAGTCTAGTAATAATTCCCTTGCGGGCAATCTCTCAGAAACATTGGCAATGCATTTTTCGATAAACCTCTTGACTCCTGGATCCTTTACCTTAGCCAATGAAGCAGGCTTTATTCCCTACATGCCAATAATGAAACTCATCAGACAGCCCACTGCAGACAATCATTTTGCAAAACACCTGACATAAGTAGGCATTAAGCTTATGGCATTCAACTAAGTTAATATTTCCTTAAGACTAATAAAACAAATGGAACAGGAGTAAAGTTGTGTTAAACTTCCAAATAGCATAGGAACCCAGTCACACAAAGGAACTCCTAGAATATTTTGAATGATAAAGTACAGAGCAAACAAAAACCTTCTATACTCGGATGTGTAAAGACAATTTCTACGAATCTACAATATGATGGCAACACACAGAAATATAACATAATTATTAGATGAGGACATTCAAAACATGTAATCATAAACAGCACAGGAACAATGGGAAGTTAGCATTTTCTCAAGCATCATAATGTACGAAAAAAGATTCATCAAAGAGCAAAAGAAAAAAAAGGATATGTTAAAATCTGTCAAATCATAGCACATGATCCCAACTTACTTAATGATCTGCTACCCTGACCATAAAAGAATGAAATACAGAACTTAATGAACCATGACCCACTTAGTAAGGGTGGCTACATTTGAGTGTGGGGGAGAACAAACTTAGATTATTTTTTCAACTTGATAAGCTGTCACATCAGAACAGGAAACATGATCTGGGACTAGTGTAAAATCCCAATCTGTGATCAGTTTATCCAAATTTGACCCAATTACCCAAGTAACAAGTTTCTCGACCGAGCTTGGTTTATTTCCAGCTGGTTCAAATTGGTTAGTGAGTCCAGGTCGGGGATTAACACATGTTCCATCAGTATCATTTCTTTGGTACACTAAAACCGATTACGAGTTAAACAGGGATCCTTACAGAAGCAGCCAAAATGACTGAACAAGAACAATTCAGTTTCAATAAAAAGAACTTTCAACCAAATGCCTTAAGTACACAGAAGAAGACCTAACTCAACCATCTCAAAAGATGGATTAATCTCAATATTTAGGAACTCGTATTCAAACACAGGGGTTTCTTTTATACAAAAAATAAAAAATAGCATCTAATTCATGATCTTTTAATAGCCTTTAGTTGCAATATGACTCATCTAACAACTTATGGTCACTATCAAATGCATCAAGGCATCATAAGTCATCAAGATGCATAAGGTATCTCACGGCCATTACAGTGTCGAGCTTCATATGAAGGTTGACCCTTGCTTGTTGAGGCTCTTGAAAAGCACAAGTATACATAATGTGATGACATTGACACTATCTACTTTTTGTTCTAGTAATATGATAAAAAAGATTTTCGAACTAGTATCATGCCAAGAGTCGAATGAAGCAACCAAACAAAATAATTGTATTAATGAATCCAGTGCTCAGTAAATTAACAACGAAAAGTTAAATCGTCCATGAATATATAGTAAACTCACTGAGGTCACTTTCTTGTATATTTGTGCTGCATTGGTGCATTCCACATACGGGTACTCAAATGTCACTAACTCTAATAAACACATGCCAAATGCATATATATCAACAAGCTCATTATATTCTTCCTCATAAAGTTCTGGAGCCATAAATTCGGGTGTCCCTGTAACAACATAATAACTGCTAAAAACCACTTATTCCAACTTTTACGAGCATTTGAAATTCAACATTCCAACCAAAAGGAAGACAGTATTCACCAATGCAACTATGAGCGGAGTGAGCATGGCAAAGAATGGCTGCCAATCCTAGATCACCTATTTTCACCTCCCCCTGGTTCCCATTTATGAAAATGTTGTCACATTTCAGGTCTCTGTGGATTACTGGTGGATCATGGCTATGGAGGTAGTGAAGCCCACTCAAGATTTGCCTCGACCACTTCTTCAATGCTCTTACATCCACATGCTTATGTTTTTTCCTGTACCTGATTCAGCAAACAGACAATAAACAATTATCTAGCGATCTTAGCTGAACAAAAGAAATATGAATATTCTTAAAGAGAAACCGAAAGCGGTGGATAAAGGACGCACTGACGCAATGTCCCAGAGTTGAAGACCTCGGTGATGATGTTGATATTATCATTCTTGGTGTCGACCCATGAGTTAAAGAACTTGATGATGTTTTTATGCTTGAGGGTCTTGAGCAAGTGAACTTCCGAGTGGAACCGGTCCAGGTCGTCGGCATTCCGAAGCAAATCGGCCACCTTCACCTGATTCCAAGCCACCTCTATTCCTTCCACCTCATCAAAAGCCTTGTAGCTGGCAAATCGCGCTCTCGTCAAGGATTCCAAACAGCTCGAAAATGCCAACACACAACCAGACAAAAAGGAAACTACAAACAAGCAAACCCTACTTAAGCCAAGAACCACGGATTAAGGATACACGGTCTTGAAAGCCCCCTTTCCTAAAACCTCCTTATACTGCAACATCAAGCGCAACAGAGGATGAACGAATTAGGGCATAATCAATCAATAATTTGCTACAAGCAATCGTGTTCGGCTATCATAGAACTTCGGCACGGGATTGCCGTGATGAAAAGAGGCCACCGGCCGCAAATACGACAATTATCCGGCAAATTGAAAGGATTGGAAGGGCTATAGATTGGGAGAACTGACCCGGCCGTAGCGCCCAGTGGGATCGATCTCCACGAACTCGGCTTCCGGATCCTCCGGCTCCTGCTCCGGCGTGGAACCTCCGTGCATTTTTCTCCGCCAGTCCCCAACCCTCTCGAGCACTAATCCTGGAAAAGCTTTGAAATTGCTCGACGCATTTACCCAAAGAGAACAGAGAGTCGAATTGCTCGCGATCCGGGTGTTAATAAAAGGCAGGGGGCAGAGGCGCTCCTTGGCATGCGTGGGGTCGGAGTTTTTGTTTTTTGTTTTCGTTTTTCTCCTGTTGTGTCCGGCTGCGGGAAAACAAAAACAGACGTCTCAAATACGTCTGCGCCAATGCGTATTTTTGGACGCCATTAAATTGCTTTCTGGGGAAGTTCTGCTGCTCCGCAGGAACAGTATTAGATGTCACCCTTCCCCCCTCTACACACGTGGTAGCCTGCTATTGGAGTGTCGCATGTGCCCCAACAAATCTGAATTTGATTTATATTATTGAATAACTAAAATATTTTTAAAATTATATTAAGTAATCAGTGAATTTCTAGGAAATTTTATTTTTTTATTTTTTTTCTAGGGAGCTACCTCTACATCATATTTTGTGAAGGGTACTCATTATTTATCATATATTTTAAAATATCCTTAAAAAGACAATAGATAAGAATACGTTAAATATTTTTGAATAGGTTTATAATTTTTTAAAAATAATATAAATTTATTTTTTAAAAAAATTAGATTATTCATCGGGTGTAAATAGATATCGTTTCATTATATTATCAGGAAACATTTCAGATATTATGGTAAATTAATCATGACCTTATATATATATATATAGGAGTACCTCTCATTAAGAAAACTTTGTTTTCAAAATTCACCCATAATTCATTATCTCTATATCTAATGAAACACCAATATCCACCATCTATAAGCAGCAATTAATTGTAGATGGTTCCATTTACCTCAAGAAAATAAAAAAAGAAAGGGGGAAAATAAAACAAAAGGACCAGCTTGATCATCTTTGGAATCAATGAACATGGACAAGGTTGGTCGGCTGGGTCCCATCTGGCCACCAATGGCATGCAACTCTGGACTCCCATCATTGGCAATTCTTTTCCTTCTCTTGCAGATACAGTCAACCATCTTTAATTTGATTGCAGCAATCAGAGGGAAATTGTTATTGCAGATTGAATGATGCTTTTATACCCACTTTATGAATCATTCAGTGACTTTGTCACTTTCTGCTCACTTTACCAAAATCCTTCATGAAAAACATCTTCTTCCTACTTCATTTGTATTTCTCATGTAGTTTCCATTATCCATTTGGAGAGTTTATCAAAAAAAAATCTTATTTTAGAATTACTAAAGAATAAGTATATTATATGATTTACAGGGTTTGAATATGAATCCACACAAATTCTATTTAAAGACCTTTTAATCATCTAAAAATAAAAAAAAAGTATATCAGGTATTTTGAAATAGTAAATTGAATTTAATATATTTTATAGTATTACGATAATAAATGAATTGTATTACATTCGATCGCATAATCGATCCGAGACATATTAAATTAGGCTTAAAAAAATCATAAAAATAAATAAAAATATAAAAAAATAATATATTAATTATTTATATCATATATATTTTTTAAGGTAAGAGTTTGAGATTAGTCAGACAAATTTTTATGATATTATAATATGAATTACATTGTACTTAAAATCAATGTAAAATTAAACAGTGACCTTTCTATCACTCTAAAAGATTAGCTGTTACTGATTTCCTTTACCTTCTTTTGGATTTATAAGCCATGGAACTAAAAATATATCTTTCACATGCTTCAGCTTGGGTTCTCCATGAATCGGTGCTGTATGGGAGTTGGATCAGCTTTGTTTGCAGGTGGTGCTTCCATCTTCTTCGTCCGGTCATTGCTGTCATGTACCCTTCGACGGCCCCATCCATCCATAATTCATATAACCAGAAATCACAGGCACACACACCCACAAGAGAGAGAGAGAGAGAGAGAGAGAGAGAGAGAGAGAGAGAAACAACAAAAACATTATTTTCAGCGCCAATATGAGTTCAGCTTAACCAGTTTATGATGAATCATGGAGAGGATGTGAGAGGATTGACTGCATTGGCTGACACGAGCCAAGCTCGAGACAGTACAAACACCCATGTTTGCTCCAAGGGTTGATGTCCTTTGATCTGCAAAAGAAAAGCCAGTCCCCTTTTCTTCTTCCTTGTTTCCTTCAATTTCCTCGTCACATTCAAGACCAGTGGGCTGCACCATTTTCTTCCTCATCTCCATTAACCCAACACCAATCATGAGTCAGCTTTTAATTTCCGCATATTATTTTTATACTTGATGATGGGCGACCGCAGTCTATATCTCCTCCCCCTCTGGTCTCTCTCATCCCCTATTTCGTCTTCATAGCTTTGCTTGGCTCTTTCTCTCTCGTACTGGCAGATGCAGGACCCGCTATTTACGTTTCCTTCCTGCTTCGCTCCCGGCGAGCGGCTCCCCGAGGATCCCACCACCGCAGCTGCGACCAAGTCGGGCCAGAGCATCGTCACGTCCATTTACCGCACCAAGATCGCAGGCCACTGCCGGCTGATCACCGTCACCTGGTGCCGGGACGTGCTGGTCCGCGGCCTCTCGGTGTCGGTCGACGACGAGGGCTCAGGGAGCGGTACCGAAAGCTGCGGCGGCGGCGGCGGCAACCAGCTGGTTTGCTTCAAGGTGGAGATGCGGCCATGGCACTTCTGGCGCAAGCACGGCTCGAGGCGCTTCCAGGTGGAAGGGAAGGCCGTGGACGTCCTGTGGGACCTTCGGAGCGCGAAATTCTCCGGCGAGCCGGAGCCGCAGTCCGGCTTCTACGTCGCGGTGGCCTCCGACCACGAGCTGGTGCTTCTGCTGGGCGACAACAAGAAGGAGGCCTACCGGAAAACCGGGTGCCGCCCGGCCACCATCGACGCCACCCTGGTGTCCAGGAAGGAGCACGTCTTCGGGAGGACGCGGTTCGTGACGCGAGCTCGGTTCCAGGACAAGGACAGGCCGCACGAGATCGCCATCGAGTACAGCAGCAGCAGCGGCGGCTGTAGCATCGGCGGCAACATCGACCCGGAGATGGTGGTCAAGATCGACGGCTCGGTGGCCATCCACGTGAAGCATCTGCAGTGGAAGTTCCGGGGTAACGAGTGCATCACGGTGAGCAGGGCGCGAGTGGAGGTGTACTGGGACGTCCACGACTGGCTCTTCAGTCCGGGGCTGAGGCACGCCATGTTCATCTTCAAGCCCATCACGCTGCTCAGCTCCTCGATGCCGCTGTCGTCTTCTTCCTCGAGCACCGTCGACAAACACATTGCGCTCATGACGGGCTCCTCGGGGTTCTGCTTGTTCCTCTATGCATGGAAGTTAGATTGACCATGTCACGGTCCAATATTACTGCTGCTATCATCGCGGTTTGGATTAATAAGAGTTTTAAGAGCCATTTTTGATCCAAGTTTAGCGCTTTCGGTGATGAGATCTGAGGGAAGCTGGACATGCTTGTGCAGGAGGAGAAGGGAGGGGATGACTGGCGAGCACATGGGAAGTCGGGGGAGGTCGAAAGGTAGCAACAGCTGGTGTGGTTGAATAAAGGGACATGATAAAGGATGACAGAGTGGACTCACCAACATGGCGTCCAATAATGCTATTCTCTCAACAGTCCAAGCCACCACCGTCACCGCTACCGCTACGACCACCTCCAGCTTTCCTCCCCCTGTAAACCACACCCCAAATCTCTCTTCTTTGTTGCTTCTGCTGCTGCTGCATTTGATTCCGGTCATTCATCGAGATCAGATTCGCCCCCCCTTCCCCAAATTAATTAGACGATCCAATAATTGAACTGTATAATCACTTTAATTGATGTGTTCTTGCATATCTATCCTCTGCAAATCCTAAGTTTGAAGTGGACTAAATGAAGTTTTGGGTAAGAAGGGTCAATAATCATGTCTTGGGTCATTTTAGTTAGCGTATAGTTCACTACTAACGACTAGAGGAAATATTCTACATAACATAAATATTTCATGAATATTTTTTATTTCATGGATGCTGTAAAAAATAATTGATCATTTGTCTTCTTATATTGACTAACTATGAACCACATGATTTGAAGTGAATATTTTTTATACCATTTGTCCCTCCTCTACGGTGTATTTGATGAATTCTTTCTAGAGAAATCTTGAAGTGCATACTTAACCCAACGAGAGTACGATAGGTGCCCTTTGATACTTAATCAAAGAAAAACATATTGAGTGGCCTTTGAGGCTTAGCTTAAGGACAACATATCTAATGACCTTCGATATTTAGCCTAAGGAGAGAATATTGAGTAGTTTGTGATGCTTGGCCTAAGAATGATGTATCCGACGATCTTTGATACTTGGCCCATGGAGGACCCATCGGGTAGATATTAATGCTTAACTCGAGAAAAGTACATCGGGTAGCTTTTGATGCTTAACTCGATGAGGACGCATTGAACAACATTTGATGCTTAGTCTGATGAGAGCACATCAGATGAATATTGATGCTTACTCGAGAAGGGCCATATAAGGCAGCATTCGATGCTAAGTCTAAGAAGAGCATATCGAGCAACCTTCGATACTTAACCCAATAAGAAAATATCGAGTAGCCTTTACTACTTAATCCGAGAAGTGTGTAATTGGTGAATATTGGTGTTTAGCTCGAGAATAGCATATTATATAAATCTGAATCCTTAGTTCAAGAATGGTGCATTGAACTAATAAGTCAATAAAAGAGTCACCGACAAATATATTTGATAGGTTATATGTCATATAGAGTGAGAAGGATGAGCAAAAAAAAATAGATGAGAGGTATCTAACAAGATATTTGACAATTGAGCTAATGCTTGAGGCTATAAATGGTTTTTTGAGTAATATAGGGATTCATTCCTCCTCCTAAGTCCTCTCGAGTCTTTAGTCTTCTAAGCCCTTTGCCCCCACTTCTCATCCCTTAGTCCTCCGAAGTGTCCTCGCTTTGAGGTTGGGAAGATGTCTTCTTCCTATTCAACTGAGTTTCAAACATTGTGATAATATTTATCCATATAAAAGTCTCAACTTGCATTTTGATGATGGAGGTCAGTGGTTCAGCTTCCACCTATTTTGTGAAGTAGTTGATCATAGTGATCAGAAACCTAAGTTAGCTTAAGGCAAGTGGGAAAGGTTGAGTTGGTCTATCCCTCATTGAGCATTTTGACCGGGTGAGGAATGTTCACCGATGCTATAATGGTTGTTGCTATTAATGTTGATTAGCGTGTGTAGCCAAGAGTTGAGCTAATCACGGGATGAAGGGGATGATAGATTTCATCATCCCCGTCAGGGCTTGCACTAGTTATGTTAGATTAAAAAAGACTTTGATCGAAGCCATCATGTATATATATTGATGCATTCAACAGTAAAAAGAATCTATGATCGTTGAATAACCTCTGGTATCAAAATGGAGTGTAAGCAATCTTAGAAGCTCTCGTAGAATATAACATCTATTTGTTGTCCAGATTTAGTGATAATATTGTAAGTGGGGACCGAGACATCTTGGTTGGGACACTCGTTCAAAGAATCGATGGGATGATGCTCTTGTGGCATCTTAATCCTTCCTCTAATACCAAAATGATAAGAAAAAAAAAATGATGATCGACATGGAGCAATAGACCAACCCGACTCGATCATATCTTAACTTACGAGTCATTCGACTTGTATAGTAGGTTTTCAATATCTAATGTGAGGGTTAACCTGTATTCAATACCAATATCTTGTAAACTCCATCATCCAATGCCTATATTAGGTTCAAGATGAATTAAGTAGAGTTTTGATTACCTACCCAAATTTGGTGGCTAGCTATCAAAGAAAATATTCTATGTAAGAAAAAAATATTTTCAAATATTTTTCGTTTGATCGATTGTTGAGAATTTTTATTTTTTATTTTGCTAGTTAGGAGGCCACATGTCCGGACAAATAATTTTTATATAAAAAATAAATAAAATAAAAAATTATGACTTTGGAGGGATGTATATGAATTTTCTTTATAAATTAATCAATGCATGGCAGACAGGAATCAGATTCCAAGTTTATGATCGGACGAATATAACCCATCTTTCTGCAGATATGTTCACGGCCCCACACGTTTCTTGTCTCACAAATTTTTGGTTCATCGAGAGGGTCTGTATCTGCCCGGACATTATCGGACTCGGGTACGGTACCTATGCTCCGCAAGTTTGATCCGAAGCATCACATCTCTTGTCTCTAATATAGAAGAAATGTTGGACATGTTTCTTTTGGATCCATAAACTTATTGGATTCAAATATGAATTCGTTATTGAGGCATATACGGCTTCCTTACTTCTTAGCCTTTCTCTTCTCGACGACGAAGAAGAAAGCGAGCGCGACGACAGAGAAGGCCGACAAGCACGCTGCGGCGATGCCCAGCGACGCATGCCGGCCCGTGATCCCGACAACGTCGAACAGGTTGGTGGTCTTCTGGGCGTCGGTGCTCTGCCCGTAGGCGACCTCCGCGTCCTCGGAGTCCAGCACGTAGGCTCTTACGAAGAAGGTGGCCGTGGGGATGCTGCGCTCCACGGTGTACGTCACGGAGCCGGCGGTGGCGTAGGGCTGGGTGGTGATCTTGAACTGGCACGTCTTGTCCTTCTTTAGGTTGTCGTCCGTCTTGCGCCACCCGCGGTCGGCTTGGCTCGCCGGAGCGTAGCAGAAGCTCACCTTCACCTTCTTGTAGGCTGAGACGGTGGCCCCCGGCAGGCTCTGGTTGATCGCCCAGGTCACGTTCATCTGGTCGACGCCAGCATACAACACTGCATGTCTCATACGAATGAGAATACTTCAGAAACCGATGCCAGGAGAACTTCTTGTCCCATCATCAAACACAAACAGAGAGAAAGAGAGAGAGAGAGAGGATCGTTTTCCTCTGAGTGGTGTTGGAATATTCTTTCGTTTGTAAAGGACAAATTTCCAACACACCGTCGTCCTTTTGTTGCATAGGCAAAAGATAAAAGAGATATGTCACACGAAAGACCGTCAGACAAAAAGAAAGCATAAAAGAAACAGCGGTGCATTTCCGCTAGGGAAACAGGGAGCTTAAGAACATCATCCACAGTAGTTGAAAGGTACTGAAAGATGGGAAGGAGGCTTGCAGAAGATTCTTTTCTTAAGAACGATCGAGCATGATGACATGATCAATGAAAAAAATCTTTCGCAGAATAAATCAATGACTAGAATTCAATAAGAAACCAGTTAATCCATGATGCTGGAACAGAAGGTACAGACCTTGGCCTGGACTTGGGGATGCAGTGACTATGAGAGTCTTAGGGACGGAGGAGAACAGCACCGCCGCAGAAGGCCCGAGATAACAGAGGAGGAGGTGGAGAACCCTGACTTGACACGAGAGCAAAGCAGCCATTGGTTCTTCTTTGCCTTCAATTGTGGGAGCTCCCTTGGTTGATGGTGGCTTCTTATATTTAGTTCCCAATCGACTGACCAGTGGAAAGCCAAATAGATCTTGCATTGCTTGCGCAAGATTTGTGGGGGCTCTTCATGGGCCCAAAGGATGCTGGAGTAGCAGTGCAGGGAAGGGTGATCATGCGAACACGGTGGCCTCCATCATCGGCCGAGGGGTAACATGACCTCCGTGGTTGACTTTATCCTTCGTGGACCGAACATTCTTTGACTGTCAATTGCACGAAAGTGTGACACGTCGATGAATGCAGTGTGGTGTTTCGACCGCCGTTTCGCCCGAACCGGCACGAAACGGGCGATACGTACCGGTCCGAATGTGAACCGCTACACGGACGGCCTCCGATTCGGGCGGTCCGCCTTGACCCATTAACTGTAGCTTTTAGGGCCCGCATTCGCGCCACCGCTTCGCCGGAACGCGAGTGCGTCTTGCCTCGTGCTACCGTCCGTCGCTGCTCGCCGTCGACGGGACGCTTCCTCCTCCTCCTCTTCTTCCTTCCATCTCTTCCTCCACTCCTCTTCTTCCTCTTCGAAACATCGCCCATGTACCGGTGTTTCGTGTGTCAGTGGTCTGGCTTCGTCCCTCTTTGAGTTTGCGAAGGGTGTCAAACTGGCCCTTGGCAAGGCAACAGAGTTTCTGAACGGTGTCACCAAAAGCTTCCCTCGCCAGAACAAATGAGGGAGGAGCGGGGGAGCGATGGAGATCGGAAGAGGAAGAACAAGCAGACAAGATTACAGGAAGAGCAAAGGTATCTGTTTGACATTGCTACGCTTCTTCCTTGGATGTACTCCGGATCCGGGTTTAGAGGAGGGGCTTCTGGTTGAAGGGCTTCCTTTTGTTTGGTACGTCTCCTTCCTTCTATTCTGTAGTTTCTTGATGTATCTCAGAATGTCTACAACTTCCCCATTCTGAAGGATGAGCAGTAGAACTAAGTCAATTCTGCATGATTCGTGTGCTTGAAACGTGTAATGCTTTCCACATTTACTTTTCATTCTCCATTGTTCTAAATTGTTTTCTTATTTTTAGGGCAACATTGGTGATTGCTCCCTCTTAGTCGCATGAGTATGAATCTGTACGCAGAAGGTAGATCTTTGTTCTTGCTAACATAAACCGTAGCAATCCCTCGGCTCAGATTTAACTTGCTCATGTATTTGACTGAAGATTGGGTGAATGGTCGGTCATGTTGATCCAGCCTAAATCTTATGATGCTCTATATCAGGCTACTTACCTTTTGGATGGGAGAAGGATTGGATTGTTATGATGTTGAGATATAGTTGTTCTTCTTTGAAAATGGACATGCAAATGAAAATAAGGGCATTGAATAGGCATGCAAGCAATATGATCTTGATGAGTTTTTTTAAAGGAACTCTCCATAACAATCTTCAGACTTGTCTGAGCATCGGGTGTAATATTTACTCTACAAACTTAATTATATGGAAGCGAAGTCACTGCTTTTGCAAAAGCAGAACAACTTCTTGATCCATTTTCCCAGTAGTTGCACCTTTCTTTATTACTTGAGAGACTACAGATCAAAAAGTCTATTGATCACTCTACTTCTCAAGAAACATCAATAACTGTGTATGGGTCACAGAAGTTAGTTTCTTGTTTAAATCATGCTTAATGTCCAGTTAAATCTTCTGGTTTAATCAAAGACTGTTATTCTTTAAGATTGCTAATGCAGAAAAAAGAAGATAAAGAAAATGACAAGAAGAGGGGAGGTGATTAATGTTGTTTTAGACTGAAAAAGAAGAGAGAGTCTATCCATCCTCTTAACCAATAAAATGGATCAAGAGATGGACCAACATGCCAAAGACACTAACATATGAGATATGTTGTCTGATAGCAGATAAGATTTCCTCAACTGCACGAGGAAATCTCTGAACAGTTGAGGAAAATCATCTCTGCTAATATGTATAAATAGCCACCAAGTTCACTATCTCAAGCATACTTTGTAATTACATTTCATACTCTATCATGGTATCAGAGCCGCTTCATACTCTATCACTGTCCACATTGCAAGAGTATTCTAGTAGTATCTTAAGTTATTTTTTTTAATTGAAAGCCATACTATGGAAGAAATTATGCTAGATTAAATGGATGCTTCAGCGAAAATCATGTTTTATATCAAATTGTGTGGAATCCTGTCCTAGGAATGAAAGTGAAATAGGTCTTGGATATATCTTTCTTGGACCCTCTAAATTGATGAGTGATGTCATTTTCATGTAACAGTGTGCCCCATGTTCGCATGTGCTATGCTGGCCCAATGCTTGATGTAGTGTGTGTTTAAGAGAAGACATTATTTAAAACAACAATCTGCTTGCCTGCCTGGGCAGTCACTTAGACTGGGATGGCTTAGAAGTCTTTTAATTTACTCCATAAACACTGTTTTAATTGCTGTGGATATTAAATGACTGCCGAGTTTCCATTTGCAGTGACTGATCGACTCATTTGAAGTACTTTTGATGTTGCGAATGGATCATACTGTGGTTTTTCGGTTAATGGACTTGTTACTCATTGTAATATACTCCTAGATGCCTCAAAATCTCTTCTGACACCTTCTCTGATGCTGCAACTGTCAATGTAGCAATCAAATGAGTTGTGAATCAGCAACTGCTGCTTCTATTGACAGTAGTTGCTGTTGTCACTACCATAGCTTCCTTCCATTGCATTGGTTAAAATAGCTTCCCAACTTAGTATCACTAGGTTGCTGCCTGACTCCATGGCACTTGGTTACTTAGGTTGCCTGTTTAACACCTTTCATCTTCTAAAACATAATACCAGGTGAAACTTTAGCTTTAGCTTGTAATATATTTTTTTAAGGTGATGAGTTTCATGGTCACAGTGAGGAAGGAGGTTTATTAATCAGGGAAGACCACCGAGAATCCCACAGGTCAGGTCATGGTCAATGACTATATGTTCATTGTCTTTCCTCTGTTTGCCAAATTTTTGGAAGCACAAAATTTGCTTACAAATGTTTCCAAAAAGCTTTGACATTTTGATTAGAATAGAGCAAAGATGATATTATAGAGCATGCTTCGTCTCATCTTCCAACTTTGTTCTGGGAAGTGGGAACAAAATCCCTAAATTGAGCTTGATGCCAAATGGTGCCGTTTTAAAATGCTTTTTGTGAAGACAATGACAAAAATAAAATAAAATCAAATGAACTATATCTGTTTCATACAGTAAATAACATTCATGTTTCTTGTTTGTTTGTCATTCAGATAAATCTTTATGCTGTTTTTTGACTTCTTTACCTGTTCAGGTTTATAATGTTACCAAATTCTTGGAGGAACAATGTGGAGGAGACGATGATTTATTGACAGCCACCAGTACATCCTTCTCTATTAAGAACAGTAGAAAATCCATTTTCATCTTCTTGGATTTGAAGAAAGGATTCAACTGATAATTTTGAAGAGGTTGGGTTGGATAGAGCACCTATTGCAAGGGCAATGATCAATGAGCACTGTCAATGAGATGCAGCAACAATCCTTTCCAAGATTAAGACACTCGAATTCATCATAACTTCAGTTTTTGTTTCCACTCGCAATCTTGGGATGAGCTACTGGCATCAGAGTTATACACTCAATCAGCTTAAAATCTTTTGATGCGCTTGCAATGTTAAGCTGGTGGTAGTTGTACACGTCAAAAGTCATTTCCTTGTTCCTCATTCATAAAAGCTTTTGACAACAAAACCTTTCGCCATTAAGCTTTGCTGTAGTGAACTGTACCTGAGAAACCTAAAAGTTGCTCGAGGTTCTCCCTCGCCATTTCCTTCACTCGTGCACTTTCTAATCTTCATTGTACATGTATAGAACTCAAACATGATGTGGCCTATGGACCTGATGATGATGTTGCTCTTTTCCCACTCTTTTATCGAGTTGCGTGTTTCTGTGGAAAGGACTTGTCTCCTTGCTTGAGCATCTTTTTTCTTCTGCCACTTTCTAGGTTTCACATGAAGTTGAACTGCTGACAGCTTTGTTATTCTTTACATTGAACTGTTCAATCTTGATCAATTATTGCACTTTGTGAATTTTGGCGATTTAAATTCTGTTTATTTTGTGGTTTTATGTTTTTGCTATGCAACAGTGACAGATTACATCCTCTTTTTTCCAGTAATTTCTTGTTCCTTCCATTGTGATGATGATTTGTTATCCTAATCAGCCTTTTAATCAAAGAGTAGACGATAAATGTCTACGATTGAAAAGCTTGTTGGGAACATGCCGTCGTCATCCGTCCACAATCTTATACGCGTTCTCCTTCCAGTTTTACTCTCATGGAACCGCTACTAGTTTCCTATCCACTTCGTTTCCTACCCTTCTTGTCATTGCAACAAGCCTGTGGGTCCTGGCGGGGCCTGGTCCCCTCGGTCTCAACTCGAGACGGGGTGGCCAAGTGAATCCGTGCCTACGACGAATGGAGTCGCGAACCCCGGACGTGCGCAATTCGTATCTCACATCGCGACCTGAGTGGCCCCAACACACGCGTCACGGTCGCGAACGAACGAGGGCAGCGGCCATCGCCGACATGGCGTTGACCGCCTCACCGTCGGTCAAACCGTTAGGCGCCCCAAGCACGGCAAGCGAAGCCTCCCCCTGTCCCTCCCTCGCTCCGTACCACCAGCCCCATCTTTATCCTCCCCCTTCTCTCTGCTTCCCTTATCTTCCCCTGCCCACTGCACCACCATCAGCCATAATTATATGAACTAACCAACGAAGGAATCCACCGAACCTTTCTTTCTCCTTTTTCTTTTTGTTCATATTTGTATTCGACGACAACGCAAACTCGCAGCCGCCAAATTTTACTCCGCCGTTGAATTCTTCCTGTTCTAGTCGTCTCTCTCCAAAACAATTTTTCTCTCTGCTCCATCAGCAATGGACTCTTTCTTCCCCCTGCCACTGAGATAGGAAGACGGAGCAGAATACTATGGACGGCGAGGATCCTCCCTCCTCCTCCGGAACTCCCCGCAAGACCCTTCTCCGATCAGCCACCTGGACCTCCCGCTCGATTTCCAACCCTAACCCTAACCCCAATCCCCAACCCAGCCGGCCGCCCAAACCCGGCCGCCTCGCGCTCCCTCCTCCCCCACCACTAGCCGCTTGGCCCTGCCCCGCCTCCGACGACTCCGGCCACTGGCCCGCCACGCCCTCCGCCTCCTCCACTCCTGCCGCTGCTGCCTCTGCTGCTGCGGACGACGGCGACGGCGACGTCTCCCGCGTTGACGACCACGTCTATCTGGGTGGCGACTCGGTGGCACGTGACCGCGCGGCCCTCCGCCGCCACGGCATCACCCACGTGCTCAACTGCGCCGGCGCCGCCTGCCCCGACCACTTCCGCGGCGAGCTCGCCTACCGGACGCTGTGGCTCCGCGACTCTCCCGCTGAGGACCTCGCCCCGGTCCTCTACGATGCATTTGACTTCCTCGAGCGCGCCCGTGCCGCCCCACGAGGCCGCGCTCTCGTCCACTGCCGCCGCGGCGCCTCCCGCTCCGCGGCCCTTGTCGTCGCCTACCTCATGTGGCGCCGCGCCCTCCCCTTCGACGACGCCCTCCGAGCTGTCCGCGCCGTCCGCCCCTCCGTCGACCCCAACCTCGGCTTTGCCGCTCAGCTTCTCCGCTGCCAGCGCCGCGTCCACGCCCTCCCCCCGACCCCCGGCTCCGCCGCCCTCCGCGCCTACCGCATGGCCCCCCAGTCCCCCTATGATCCCCTCTACCTCGTCCCCAAGTCCGTCGACCTCAGCTCCACCGACGGCGCAGGCATCCTCGATTCCCGAGGCGCGTTCGTCGTCCACGTGCCCTCCGCCATTTACGTCTGGCTCGGCCACTGCTGCGGACCCTCCATGGCCACCGCTGCCGCCACCGCCGCGCTCCAGGTCGTCCGCTACGAGCGTGCCGAGGGTCCTATCATCACCGTCAACGAGGGTTCCGAGCCTGCAGCATTCTGGGCCGCCCTCACTGACGAGCCCCTATCCGCCGTTCCGGAAGAGATCGTTGGAAATAGGAGAGTGGAGCTTTATGATCTCGACTACGACATCTTCCGCAGGGCTACGGCGAGAGCTAGAGCGGCACCACCACTCTCGAAGATGTGGACAGGTCCCGAGACGATAACCCCTGTGAAGGATAGTGGTTGGTGCCGCTTGAGGCGCAAGTTCGCAAGCAGGGACTGGAAGGATATAATAAAGGCAGTGGTGGAGCGCAGGAGTCTTAGAGAGGAGGATCTGCGGGCAAGCAATGCAGTTCGATCTCCAGGGTCGTTCTCGGTTGAGTCGAGCACCACACCATCATCCTCGTCAGCTGATTCTGCTTCGGTTCTGTCTACCTTCTCACCAAACTCGTCATCTTCCTCAGATTGGAACAATTTGTCACCGCCAAGGTCGGAATTGCATAGGGCATCACAAACTGAGCTGAATACGGAGTTGCAATCTTCAAGTTCTGGAAATGTGAAGGGGAAGGATTTGAGATCATTAGCTGAACGCAGGGGTGGCAATGCTCCTTCTCTGTTTCTAGTGCCATCAGCCGGTGATACCGAAGGAAGGCTCTCTTCAACAGATATTGTGAGGGACTGGTGCCTGTCTCCTCCTTTTATTTCTGAAGTGGAAGAATACCAAGAAACATTTGATTTAGAGCGACGACTCTCATTAGGTGCTTCTGATCCGGACGAAGAAGCAGAAGATGAAACTTATTGTGCTGATGAGCATAACCAATTAATTCATCCGGTTCTTTTTAGGTGGCCAGATATGGATAAAGTGGAAGATGTTCACCCTGGTGTCCTCGACTCTGAATCAATATTCTTGTTGTTAGCATCAGAATCAAAATTGGGTTCAAGAAAACCAATGATGAAGAAAATATATGTGTGGTTAGGACGAGATAGTAGGAATAAAGTTGGTAGAGGGAATGAAGAAGATGGGCATATATATTTGGATAGGGCTGGCACTGAGTTTTTTGGTCGCATGGGTACTCCAATGGATACTCCTGTACAGGTATGCAATAATTTCTTCAACCTGGTGAACTTTTTTTTACCTATATGCTCTAGTAACGTTATTCTGATTTCAAATGAGGTCTTGTTTTGAGGGAAATATCTGCCTTCAAAGTGTTTTCAGAAAATATGTTATTTGTTGAAATCCATAATTACTTGTTATTTGATAATCTTTGTCATTGAAGAAAAATAGGATCTTTCATGTGAATAATGTGCAGTGTCATGTTGGATATTCCAGCTCATGATAGCTGTGTACTACTTGTTTTTAACTAGGATTATTGAGGCATTTAACTATTATACTACCTTAATTGCAATGGAACAAACTACTTAGTTGTCTATGATTGACTGAGATTAGAAGACTGTATCATTAAACAAGGGTGAATCTATCCTCAGACTTGTATTTAATACAAAGGAAAAAAAAACATAATGCAGCAGGATTTTTCTGAACCTAAACTTCCAAAACTTTGAAGTTCCCACAGGCTTGTTTTTTGGACCAGGTATTTTATATTGACTTACAAATTTGAGAGGATGCTAGATTTGTCTGGTAATAAACATATTAAAGTTGCCTTGAAACAATAATTGCTTACACTCCATATCAATTTTTTATGCTTCGGTACAATTTAACTTGCATACCTACTGAGTAAATTGCACCTTGCATGAATCACTGCTTCAAAAATTCATCTTTAGGAGTTGTATATTTTTAATATATAATCTTTAATGAATTCATAATAGAATAATCCGCTAGCTGACAACCAAGGTATATAGTCGTTCATGTATATAATGCTCCAATCAACATCCCAACTCTAGTCCCAAAAGAATTCCCCCATAAATCCATACTAAATATGAAAAACAACATAACAGATACCAATTGGGAAGGAGGAAGAATTTAAGGATGCAATAATGCATCATCACAAACATACATCCTTCATCAATGGCATTAAATTTGAATGCCCAAGATGCACTCATCCAACAATAGATGAAGACATCTTACTCATGGGAATGACTTTACTCTCCAATAGAGAGAAATCATACACCCCTCAACTACTGAAGTGGTGTCTCACCCACCATGGTGACAAATAAATCTCCCCTAGCAGGATATCATTCGGTCGTCACATTTGACGGCCCGGTCCATTAATTGCCAAAGGTAATCATGCTACCACTATTGATTTGCTGCCAGTAGGAATTAATGTTCATAATCATCATAATATATTCATTCATGATTTTGTATCTCATGCATCATGAGCTCATTATGTAACATCTAGTATATCTAAAAATAGATTTTTTTGATATATATGGATATATATCATGGAAGATACTCATCCATAAGTAATCATCTAGCAAACCAAATAAAAGTGCAAGTCGATAAAATATCATCAGTAGTTGACCGCATTTGGCACGGATGAAATGAGTTGACATGATGTTCATAAGAATGAGATTATATTAGATCATATTAGATTTAACTTCCAGATCTTAAAAAGTTAGGATCTGTCTTGACCTACAATCATCATGATTCTCAACGTCCTCGACATCATGATCTCCATTATCATGAGTATCTCCAAGGACTATCGTGCCGCCCAGAACAGTATGTAACGGGCTGTACGTACCGATTTGAGTGTGGACTAGTACGCAGATCACTCCCCTGTTTTGGCTGGTTTCGGTCCAACTCATGTAAAGAAAACCAAAAACAGTGATTCACGAGCCCTCTTCTTGTGATGCTGCCACCACCATTTGCGAGCACTCTTCTTACCACTGCCCTCTTCTCCTGACGCTGCCGCCATTCAATGTTGGCATTGTCTAGCAGCAGAGAAGAAGGAAGAAGACGAGGAGGATAAGAGGAGGGATGTTCCGGGGAGATAGATGGATGGAACAAAGGAGGATAACAGTGTCATTTAAGGGGCATTAGCATGAGTTGGGGAATGGAGAGGGGATATTGCAACTATACAGGCAGGCATGTTATGAAACTAGCTTGCAGAGCTGTCCTGCCGGCTGGCTTTCAAGTTGGCTTGTGGGGCTGGCCTATAACTGAAGTTGAGCTAATATCTACTACTATTTCCTGGAAATACAAGTTGGACAATGTGAGGCCTGGTCTATGGGTGCAGTGGGCTTCACTCTGCTGAGATTACAGTGGACAGGGGCCTGCTGAGGCTGCATTTGGGTTGCAGCCTTGTGCATTGGCTAGATATTCGCATATGTGACTGTACAAAGGGAGTGGAGCATAAGTCTCTCAAGAGACGTGGTGGAGGGGAGTCTTATTGGCTGGTCAAAGAGTGTGCACGATGGTACATAGCTTTGTACAACACATGGGCAATCAGAGATGCACGTCGAACAATTGAGGAAAGACCACCAGGGAAAGCATGATATTAACAAGGCACTTGGCTGCACATCCTGCAAAGGACCATGCAAGAATTCCCATGCCCTGTGCTGACGTGCGCAGGCTTGTTGATGTGCTTAGGTCTGCAAGCAGGCTTTCCTGCGCCATGGTTTACAGGCTGATCTGTGCAAGGATGCCTGCTAGCCGTGGCTGGTGCAGGCGGGCTGGGCTTGCAGGCCAACATTTGAGCTGCTGAAGGAGGGCTGCTTGTTGGGTGCTGGGGGACTCGCCTATGGCATGCGATCTAACAAGGATGCAAGATCAGCGACCTACACGTCACAGCAGCTGCCCCGATCCAACCCCACCTGATGACCTCTTGCCGTTCTGTCACGACCTTAGCTGGTTTTGCCTAAGGCGTGCGGCACCCTCGCGCGTCCGTCCGCAAAGGTCAGCCTCCCCGAATTCTCCCATTGTCCCTTAGGACCAACAAAAGAGAGAACGGGTTAAAGAGAACGCCTCAATCGGGATCCACAAGCAAACATGTCCGAAAAACACTTCATAGACAATGCAAATTACAAACAGACTTTACAAGCTCTGAATAGTTGCACAACAAAGGGTAAAATGGTCCATTACAGACCGAAAAGCTCTCGAATGTGTCCACATGACACAACCTTTATTTACAAGCCTAAAGAGGCCACCAACCCAACTAAAATGGGACTTATAAGCCTTCGGCCGCCCCTCTACCTACTATACAAGGCATGAACATGCCAAAAGACAACGGACAGACATAAGCATTACATCCAACATCTTGTTTAGAAGTTTGTCCGTTACATTCTCCCCCACTTATCCCTTCGACGTCCTCGTCGAAGCCTTTGTGAACACTGCAACTCTTCGCCTTTGCTGAGTCTTCAATCTTCTGCTCCAGCTGCAATGCGCCTCCTGGCTCCCAGCTGCTCTCCGCTGCTGTTTCTGAGTAGTCGAACCTTTGATCCGCCATGCTGCTTCAACTCGCCAATGACTCTGACTCTGGTGTGGGGTTGGCTGAGTTGTGTTGATCCTTGTCGATTCTTGCGGATCCACCAAATGAAGGAAAAGACCATCTTTTCTGCGCCAGTCTCCCAAAATTTCCACATGCTGCTTGAACTGGGTGGATGCTTGTTGGAGCTTTAACGAGCATCGCCTCGCAAACTTCTGAAGTTTTGGGTCCTTCCTCCACAAAATTTGCTCATTGACTCTTCTTTCAGTTAGTTGTCACGTCCAAGTAGGTTCGCATCACTTCCGCTTTCGATTGGCATTTCGTTGGGAAATGAAGCGGACGATCTACTCTCAGTAGCACTGATCACCGTTGGTGAGGATTTGACAACTATTGTCTTCCATTTTCTTCGAAGGGTCTTTGAACTTGTGCAGAGCTCCTCTGCTGGATAGATAAGAGAACTGGGGTACTCGGTTTCGCCCATTCTCTTAAGAGTTGAGAAGGCACAGGTTACTTTGACTTCGCCCGCCTCCTCGAGGTTGTACTTCATGCATCGAGCTGGTTACTAGTCTTCGCCTGCTCTTTGCTCACACTTCTGAAGTACTTGAAGTGTTTGCACTCCTTGCGTTGAGTTGGCTACTGTGATTCACCTTCTCAATGCCATCGAACTTCTGGAATGCGGGAAGTTTTCACCCCAACTTGGAGTAATTCTCTGATAGATGAGGTCGCCTCTGGGATTGTACCGTCTTCTCCATCAACCCTACCGCCTACTCCACTGAGTAGCAAAGGTACAGCACCGCGTACTGCCTACTTCGTTCCTTGGTCGTGCACTCTTGCATGACCCGAAGTCCTTCACTTACGGCTATCTTGATGAGAAACTTGTTGACACCGGTCTTACGAAGTTTCTTGGCCTCTGCCCTTCAGCCTTGTCTCGGTACTTGGAGATTGCCTCTGCATGCTCCACCTCCTCGGCCCCTTTCACGACCAAGCGCTCTCCCTCCATGAGAGCAAGGGATCAATGACTTGCACGGAAGTCCCGCCTCTGCGGTACCATGGCGCTGCCATGCCCATGGCCCTACTATCCGTCGCCTCGCCTCTGTATCCCTTTTCTTCACAATCAGTAGAGATGTCTCCGTGGCACTCCTCTGAGTCCACCTCCATTCTAACTGATGCTTGATTTTGGGTAGCTAAGTCCCTCTGGACTCGTCGTCGCTTCCTCGCCCCTTTCGACCCCCTGCTTCAACACCTCTGTGTTCTCCAAGCAGTCTGTTTGGTCGATGGAAAGACAGACTGCAACTCCCATGCATGGCCTCTGCCATCACGTTGTAGAGTTTGCACCGATTCTGTTCTCCTTAGCTTCCTTGGTAGCAACGTTCGCTTACTCGACCTTGTCCTCTGACTTGTCGGGCTCCCTTAAGCGAATATGAGCTCTGGAGCAGTCCAACTCTCCAGCTGCTTCGATCATACCTCTGTATGATCAAGTCCCTCCCATGGAACTCACTGGTACTTGCATTCAAACTTTTCCCTTGGTGGAACACAGCCCCCATATGCTGATGACCAAGGCTTTCATCCGATGCAAAATTCGATGCACGCCCAGAAGACCCGCCTCTGCGGTACCATGGCCTTCACTCCTTGAATCCATAGCCCTTCTTGCCGTCGTGTTGTTCATCGAAGTGGAGCTTCCAGTAACTCCCGATCATACCTCCATATGATCTAATCCCTCACGGGACGGATTATGTGTATCGCATTGCCACGAACTGTTCCACCACGATCCGCTGCACCATGTCGCCTCCTGGTGACATCTCCATTGCATTCTGATCCTTGTGGAATAAACTCGAATTGTGAACCCTCCATGTGTGGCCTCTGCCAATACATCGCAGGGTCTCCTCCACTTTCGAATTTGTTCGCTCCTCTGGCAATCGACCTTCATCCACCCACTCCTGGGTCACACCTAGATGAAGCACCGCTCTAGGACAGTCCGTCGCCTAATAGCTCTCGAAGTCCACCGACTTCACTGTAATCTGTGCACCATTGTCTGGATCCTGGGCCTCTGCCCCTATCAGCACAATCTCCGCTGCGCACTGCTTCCTTCATAGCAACTCAAATGGCAACACTGTGGCATATTCTTCAAGAGTACCCGCCTCTGCGTCCTCTTGCCCCGTGCTAAGGCCTTCTGAACCCAACTTCGCCTCCGCAAGTTGAGTCGCCTTAGTTCCTCCATCAAATGCTCTTCCGAGTTAAGGTGCATGTGCCGCGAAGCTCCCTTCGTCTTTGGCACCATGCAAGATGAGTCCGCTCCGTCAGGATGAAGGACCCATGGAACAACATGATCCTACCCTTGCCTCTGCAAGAGTTCATGTCTTTGACCTCTGTCTAAGGAAAGCACTGTGCTTCTGCTCCATGTTCCAACTTCACTGCTGGCTCCCTTCATGCGGCTTGGGTACTTCGCCAAGTTACACCCAAGTTGCTCCGCTCCTCGTTCTTGCATTGAGTCGATGGTGGCCCTCGCGCCCACCATTCCACGGGTCAGCCCTCCCTTGAGTCCGATCTCCATATCGACTCTAAGTGTGCCTTCATTTAAGTTGCTTCAGGTCGCTCCCCCCACTTGATCTCGCAATGCATCCACCAATGCATTCTCTCGAGCGAGGTCAAGCGACAACTCCACGTGAGGTACTCCTCCTCAACATGTGAAGTCCGTCTCACATGATTCTCCCTCTGGAGTGCCGAGACTTATCCCTCCTAGATAACTGTCTCGTTGGAGCAACATCTCTCTTCGTTTTGGAGACCACCATCCCCTTGGACTACTCCGATCTGCTGAACAAACTGTGCATTGTTCTGCCTCTTGCAAACGCACTTGCTAGATTGCGCCTCCACGTCAATACAGCCACCACTGCACCCCTCAAGGCCTAGCAACATGCTGAACTCGTTGCACACTTCAGCCTTCTACGGACGTATCCTTTGCATGCCGAAGAGAAAGTTTTAATGCTCCATTGGCGCCGAGTCTCGACCGCCTTGGGATGGCCACGAACATTCCATCGTCCGCATACAAGCCCATGCATGAGTACCAAATTCTTCGAGTTAGCAATTCCCCTCACCTCTGTGAGCTTTGCATAACTCTTTTGGTCGTTGAGCAACTCATTCCACCTTGGATGGTCTCATTCTTGCCAAGCGCCTCGCCTGCCTAGAGCACCATCAAGTATGGTTGTCAACGTTGAGCCGTAGCTCAAACTCAGCCATCCCAACCTTTGTGCGCTCCAAATTCTTCCAAGCTTGTCTGTTCTCGTGGTGCCTCTTGCGCGAAGGGTTGGCCATTCCACTGAATGCCAATGTTAGATGCCCGCTCCTCTGAGCGACTCTTTTCCCTACATCTCCATGCCCGTTTTCCCTCAAACGGTCGCGCGTGTGCTGACTGCCCTCAACGCAGCCCCGCTAGGTCCCCCACGTTTGCATGTCAAGTGTTTCTATGAGTGCTTGTCCCGCTCTGATACCATATTGTCACGACCTTAGCTGGTTTTGCCTAAGGCGTGCGGCACCCTCGCGCGTCCGTCCGCAAAGGTCAGCCTCCCCGAATTCTCCCATTGTCCCTTAGGACCAACAAAAGAGAGAACGGGTTAAAGAGAACGCCTCAATCGGGATCCACAAGCAAACATGTCCGAAAAACACTTCATAGACAATGCAAATTACAAACAGACTTTACAAGCTCTGAATAGTTGCACAACAAAGGGTAAAATGGTCCATTACAGACCGAAAAGCTCTCGAATGTGTCCACATGACACAACCTTTATTTACAAGCCTAAAGAGGCCACCAACCCAACTAAAATGGGACTTATAAGCCTTCGACCGCCCCTCTACCTACTATACAAGGCATGAACATGCCAAAAGACAACGGACAGACATAAGCATTACATCCAACATCTTGTTTAGAAGTTTGTCCGTTACAGTTCGCATCTTCCCTTCTCCTAAGTCCTAATTGTCTCCTATTTTACTCGGCTCTCATCTTTTTCTTCTATCTACCTTTCTATGTCCACTCAAAGCTCTACAAACTTCCACAACCATGTCTTTTCACTCCAGCAACTACGACATGGTGCAAATGATATCACCTTTTACCGATTTAGATTAGATCTTTCAAGTACACAAAGGAGTGAAGAAACAAACATCCTTAACTTAATAATCAGCATGGTAAAAGTATCGGATTACAATACTTGAGTCACGAGCAAAATAATAACAAGGTGAAATCATACTGCTAACAGAAAGTGAAGAGATGATTCCTACAGCAATCATCGAGATAGAGAAAGAGAAATCTAGAAAGGATCCTGACGTCTTCCTAATGGTAATGCACATTGTCTGTCTTCTCTTCATTTTTCTCCTCTCTGATCAACTTCACAACGAAAACCTGTCTTCTACCCCTCACCTTCTTTAGAAGGAAGCAGGCTCTAGATAGAAAGGAGATGGAATATCTAATCCATTGTAGCCAATAAGACCATACCAATCTCATCTAACTGTTGTCCCAAACAAATATGATGTCTAAACACCTAAAATACTAAATTAGCCTTCTAATTAAAGCTGATTCTAACAATTATCATCAATTCCTGACAAGATTCTACACATATAATCAACCTAGTTCAGATTAATGCTTTACTGTTTTTGAGATTTAGCTCATCCTGTTAATGTCATTTTGGTGACTATACAAGTTGCAGAGGTTAGATATAAATGCAATGTTTACATTGTCTTGGTCTTGGAGGTCACAGAATGTTCATATGCATATGCATCATCAACTTCCTCTTAGGAGAAGTTGCATGGATGTGATTAATAAAAGTAAAGAATCTTATTCTGCATTAGATTTTGTATGTAGGAAAGCATATATTTGGAGAAAGTTCATAATTTGTCTAAATTATGCATCATCAGATTTAGCACCTGAATTTGACAATCCCTATATTCTTCGTCTGGTACCTTGCTCTTTTGGATAAATCATGTGCTACACACAAAAATTGAGACTAGGCTTGTTTTGATAAAAAACACTTGTAATGCAATAGACTGTAATCCAGATGTTCAATTATTGCAAAACCCGACAATGGCGACAGCCTCTAATTTTACTCTGACTTTCCATGAACTAACTCGGACATTGGCACACAATAAGAGGCTGAAATAATGTGCGGTTCAATCACTTGAGTTCCCAGTACAAATAGGAAGCAGGAAAGCTTCTAGGCATTGGTTCTGGTGCCTAAATATGTCATTGTATGTTGCAGCTATACAATGTGGTCATATCGATCCAAGACATGGCATGTACGCGTGTAGAATTTGCTATATGTATCATTGCAGCTCAAAAAATCAGTTTGTTGTATCACAAGCCAGGAAGAGCACCCAGAAGAGAGATGCTTGTTCTATTAAAGAATAATTTGAAGGACAATTGTAAAGACAATTTTGTGTCTAAAATTAATGTTAGTGGGAATAAAATTGTGAAGGGTTCATCGGTCATGTTGCAATTGAGGAGTAATATTTATTTAAAAATTATCATGAGTTAAGGTTTGCAATATTTCAAGGAAGTGAGATTTTTATGTTTAAAAAAGAATCATTATAGAGAGTTCCTCATTACTGGACAGCAAATAGCTTCATTAGTACATATCAAGTTTTGGAAAATGTTTAACAAAGCAAAAAAAGGAACTTCTGGTTATAGAGCCTGTACTGGGCTATACGAGCCTTTACGAAGCATACCAAGCATTAAAGGCTCTATACCATCTGGTTTACCCTGATTCGTGTATCGGTAATCTATCAAACTGGTAACGGAACTGTACTAGGCAATATTGCAGACATTGTTGTGCTCATTCAACTTGTTCCTCTGCGTCTTTTAGATTTAGATTTAGTCAAGTGTGTGAAGATGATAGCAGGTCTCTGTAATTCCAAGATCTTGCAGTTTTGTTTTAGGTTCTACCAATATATATGTACAATAACTGCTTTTCTGCAACTTTTGATTAGGCAATTTGATATCAATTTTTTTTCCATTGTGAATTCTGTAATATTTTCATATTGAACCATCTTTCCCTACATGAAGGTTTACTTTCGATGAATTCATGAACTCCATCATTCTTGAGATATTGTACAGTTGTACTGTTCATGAATAACCATTTGCAATGACACGAAGAGACTCGTGTTTCTAAATTTATGTGGTTGGGCTGAATAATTATCGTGTAAATTTACTTCTTATGTACTGGGCTTCACTCTTTAATTATCTTACTGGATTAGCATGATTCATAATAAAACCTCTTTAAGTATATATCCCTCTTACTATGTTTTAAACCCTTCACTTAACAAACACTCTCTTCTTTAATTTTTTTCTATGTTTTTGAGAAATTGTGCAAAACTTCATATTTAGCCATACTACATATGCTGTATATTTAGGAGGTTGTCTGACATTCCATCTTTGCCGCTACTATCATCCTCTTTTGGAAGTTGACAACGCGAGATGATTTATGGCAGAGATCGTAGCTTGGGGGTGAATAACCATGCAGTTGGCAGTTTCTGATATGCAAAAAGTGGAAAAGGGACTTAGTTGGAATAATAATTATTATGAAAATTAATTGTCACAAAATTCTTCTTTTTTTGAAAAAACTAGAGAAAATGGAGTACCTTCAATGTGAAATCATAACATTTCGTTCAGTGGATTCTTAGATTTAGCTGTCCCAAGATGTCATTTACCAGTTGCCTGGTGATTTGGCTCTTTCTTATGTAGCATGTACAGCCTTTAATATTATTGATAACTGTGATCAGTCAAGCTAATCCTTCTATGTATTCTGGAAGTGTCATTATGTTTGTCGATCGAAACCTGATCGTATTTATTATTGTGTGTTCAACAGATAATTCGAGAAGGCCAGGAACCAGAGCAGTTTTTGAATCACATCTTTTCATTCCACCAGGCTACAGAAAGCAGTCATAGCTGAGGATAACTGAGAACTACTAGGAAAGATCCAACTTTCCTTTCAAGCATGCCCAACTCACTAATCCTTAAGGAAGTTATGGAAGTTTTTCTTTGCTTTGTTTTCATTTACCAGGGCAACAGTGTTATACCAAGTGCAACCAGTTAAAAATCATCAGCCATCACTAAATGTGTGAATGGAGCTGGCCATTCAGGAATAACAAGAGAAATAATTTCAAGTGAAAATATATTGTATCCTGTGCTTTTTTGTGCAGGTTACTAACAAGATATGTCACTTAGTGGAACTGCTGCTTCAACGTTGACTAAGCAAGGTATGCATACTTCCTCCCATGGTCACTCTGCTAGTGGAAACCTAGTTGAGCCAAAGATAGCAGTGTCGGGAGTTCTTTTCAGTTCCTATGGATCCTATTCCTCCCTGCCTTGAATTAGATCTCTGCTGTCACATTCCAGATTTAGTCCCAAATTGAGTTCTGTTATAGGAGTAGGTGGATTTAGTTTCTACCATATTAACTCTACTGCACATTGTGTGTCAGACTAACATTGGAAAGTTCATGCAGTTTTACCCCGCAAACCAGAATACACTAGAGAAGTTCATCAATAATGAGTTATTCTTGTTGTGAGGTAGGAGGAAGTTTGATTCCAAATCACTGTTGCGTGATGTTGGATCAATTTTTAACCTTAACAAAAA